>NC_142012.1:64547330-64734830 GCF_049901735.1 Notechis scutatus | reverse complement strand
GAAACAAAGCAAAATCGTACAGTAAGATCAATATTTTGGAATTAAATGTAGGAATAATATAGAATAATATGACCTATTATATTTGCATAGTTAGATTTGTGGTATCTTGTTTTAAAGTGGTCACTGACCATAATAAAATTTGCATTCTATATGACACATGTATAATGTAGAGATGGGTACATTATATCCCTTCTTGAAGCAAGCAAAGGCTTCAAGTTGAAAGGTTTGAAAGGTGCTTAAAGCCATAATTGGAAGCTGATAATTAAGATATTTTTTGAGAATCTTACACAGGTGTATTATGCATAGGAACTTCATAAATAGTAAAAGATATTATCTGTCTGATTTAATAAGTTGCCATGTGTACCTACAAAAAAAAAAAAACACCTCAGATTTACATTTCAAACATACCAGAAATGAGAGAATAACTAAGTACATCAAGTGTATTCAGAGGAATCCCACATGAATCTCATGCAAAAAGAAGGCAGAAGAAATTTCCCTGGCCTCAAACTCAAACTTTATAAGCAGTATCTGAATATTGCATGGGGATTCCAGAAATAGATCTATTTAAAATAAGTATATTTGAAACATTGAGAGCACATAATGGACCAATGAAATTGTCAGAAAAAGGAAAAAGCTGACACACAAAAGGTCTGCACTGATCAATAGCTGCCAATCAACCCAAACCAAAATATCAATTTACTAGAACTTACTGGTGTTGGAAGAAATATCCTTCTGGGTTCAGTTCCAAGTGGGGAAAAAAGACACTGGAAACATGAAGGCTGTTTGGAAAGATGGTTTAATGGTGGACAGGATTTCAAAAAAAGGCAACTATGATCTTATAAACAATGATCTCTCATCCCTTGATTGGCAACTTCTATTCACTGGATGCAATACTGTTGAAGACCATTACAACATATTTTTACTTGAAGTCAAAAGAGTCATCAAACTATATGTACCATTAACAAATCCCAAAACCAGAAAAAACAAATTACCCTAAACAATAAGGAAGCTTCAATCCAAAAGAAATCACTTTGGCGGAAAAACAAACCTGGTCACGTTGCCAACTTCAAAAGCTGATACAAAAATTTATGCCACCAGATAAAGACTGACTGAATGCACCAATTATCACATTAAGCAAGAAGAAAACCTTCTATGCACCAATTCCACCCACACTTTCTACAATTTTGTAAACAACAAACTAAAAGACTCAAGGTCCATCCCACCCCTGAAAGGACCTAATGGTAAAGACTGCAACAACGACACCATTAAAGCCAACCTCTTTAACACATTCTTTGGCTCAGTATTTGTAAAAAACAATGGATCAAGCCCAGCACTTCCTAGTTGAACCACAGACAACTACAATGATCTAATACGTATCGATTTTACAGAAGACATTGTTGAAAAAGCACTGCTCAATCTAAAACCATCTCTATCTATTGGACCGGACAGAATATGTGCCTACTCCTTTAAAAAGCTATCCACTGCCATAGCCGAACTTCTAAGCATAATCTTTGAAAAATCTTTCAGGACCAGCTCCTTGCCAAAACTATGGTCACAAGCCACGGTCATCCCCATCTTCAAAAAGGGAGACCCCAGCCTAGTTCAAAATTACAGACCAATCTCTTTATGCTGCGTCACCTGTAAAGTCATGGAATCAATTATTAACCAATCCATCATCCTCCACTTAGAAACAAACAACCTACTCTCTAATAAACAATTTGGTTTCAGGAAAAAACTATCCTGTAATCTGCAACTCTTACGCAGCAAAAACATATGGACTACACAACTTGTACACACTTTGATTCAGTGGTACATGACAAACTACTCCTAAAACTAAAATCTTATGATATCTCTGGACACCTGAATAACTGGATAGAAGCATTCCTGTCAAACAGACAACAAATGGTCAAAATTGGGAGCGTCCTATCAAATTCTGTACCTGTCAACAGTAGTGTCCCCCAAGGCAGTGTTCTAGGACCAACTCTCTTCATACTCTACATAAATGACCTCTGTGATCATATTAAGAGCAACTGCGTTCTCTTTGCTGATGATGTAAAGCTATTCAACACCACAGACAATACTGCTACCCTTCATACCCTTGACTATGTATCAGAATGGTCAAACAAATGGCAACTTCAAATCTCAACAAATAAATGCTCTATCCTACATATTGGCAAAAAATATATATCAGAAAATAAAATACAGGCTGAATAGTCAAGACCTTGTTGATGATCCAAACTCTGTCAAGGATCTTGGAGTACTCATCTCTAATGACCTAAGTGCTAGAGCCCACTACAACTACATAGCCAAAAAGGCGTTAACAGTTGTTAACCTAATCATACATAGCTTTTTCTCTGGTAATATTAAACTACTAACTAGAGCATACAAAACATTTGCTAGACCAATACTCGAATACAGCTCATCAGTCTGGAACCCACATTACGTATCTGATATTAACACAGTTGAGAAAGTCCAGAAATATTTCACAAGAAGAGTTCTCCAGTCCTATACTCGTTGCAGAATACCTTATGCCACCAGACTCGAAATTCTAGACCTAGAAAACCTAGAACTATGCCGCCTTTGGTCCGATCTGAGTATAGTATATAAAATCATACATTGCAATGTCCTACCTGTCAATGAATACTTCAGCTTCAACCATAACAACACTAGAGCAAACAATAAATACAAACTCAAGGTTAATCGCACCAAACTTGATTGCAGGAAATACGACTTAAGCAACAGAGTGGTCAATGTCTGGAATACTCTACCTGACTCTGTGGTTTCTTCCCCAAACCCCAAAAATGTGAACCTTAGACTACTATTGACCTCACCCCTTTCCTAAGAGGGGGCATGCATAAGTGCACCAACATGCCTACCGTCCATGTCCTATTGTTTCTTTTAGATTTTTTAATTTTTTCTTATATGTATCCATGTATTAATAACTATGTTTTTACTTATACCTATTATCTTGTAAGCAATTGACAAACATAAATAAATAAATAAATAATAAATAAAAACATGGCCTGGAGCTCCATAGTGAAAAGGACGATCACATGCTTCAAGATGTTGGGTGATGGAAAAGAAGGGCAGAGATGCTGAGAGACCCTTGATTTTATACCTTCTATTGCAATTTGAATTTGAGTTTGTATTCTGATTGGTTGTCAGATTCCCATGGGGCCATGCAAGGGCAACTGTTATGTAAAATAGACTGGCCCACACCAGAGTAATGGCCTATTAGCAAAGGTGTGTGTGTTTGCATGTGTGTGTGTGTGTTTCTGCCTCTTTGAGCTTCTACTTTCCTTTTAGGGGAAATATTCTGCCTTTTTAATATTTCCTAGGATTTTTCATTTTTCGAGGAGAGGGGTGGGTGCTAATTTCCTACATTGTGCAATAGATGAAGATTTTCATTCCCATTCTTTCTGGTCTCCCAGTTGATTGTACTAACGTATTTTAACTTTTTCTTTTCTTTTTCTGGCCAGATGCTCATATTTCTGAAAGCCATTCACTTTTATTTATTAAAAGTGATGATGATAGTTTACAACTTGTCAGCTTCCTATTTAATTTTATTGTTTTTTAAATAAAAGTTAATGGGGCAAAGTATGTTGACATCCTCTAAAATAGCAGCATGTGAATGTGCAGTGAAACTTTACGGGGAACTACTTTAGTACATAAAAAGCCTGTAAATTCAAAATAAAATGAAAATGGTCAGTCCCTAAAGAACATCAGCCACCTAATGAACAAACAAACACTCTGAAGCATATATTGTAAATTTACAGCAAAGTATATTCCAGACCACTGCCTAAATGTATTTTGTAGATTTGATATCCACCTCCTGAGCTTTACAACATTCATTTTGAATGAAAATGCCCTTTTTATTTTATTGTTATATGCTTTAGGAGCTGTACTTGTCATTTTTAATTGTAGTTGTGGGTTTTTTTTTCCTTGCCCTTCTCTTTCCACGTCTCTCATTAACAAATACATATTGTAACCTACATTTTTCTGGAATCCTTTGTCCCCATTTACATTTATATGAAAAGTGTTCCAACCATTTAAAATGTAGTTTTAACAAAAACATAGAGTTCTAAAATTGACCAAGGAAAGTTATTGCAGCAGGAATCATCATGTCAGAGCATATGCCTATGTACTGCTCTGAATGTAGACATTTCTGGAAACGTTGTTCTTTTTCTGTTTTCTTTTAATAAGAAGAAAATGTCAACCAAGGGAGAAAGGAAATTGTCTGGAAAAAGGCAGGAAATCATCTTCACTTTAATGAAAACAATGCCTTGCAGACATGTACTTCATTTTTACATTAGTTTTATTAAATTTATTGTTTGTGTTGTGGTCATTTCTGGCAGAGTGTACATTTTTTTTCCTTTTATTTTTTAATTGGAGCACAGTGGAATCTGTCCCTCAGATTGAAGACATCAAATAACCACTCTTTTCTTATGACACGGATTTCAATTTAGTGTCAGTCTATCATATGCATAAATAATCAAGATATGGCCTGTTGTAAGCAGGCTATATGGACAAGAGATGCTACGCAATACCTAGCCAATAACTTTTTTAAAAAAAATCATTATCTTGAAATGTTGCTTCAATCTATTTTTTTTTTTGGCTTTTCTTTCCCCAACTCCCATTTCCTTTCTTCCTTTTTTCCTCCTACAGTTTTCAAACTTAAACAAATTCTAATAAGCCTTCTGAATCACTTCAACTAGTCCCAGCAGGACTGACAAGAGGTTGTTCTCAAAGGTATAGAGGCTTCCTCACCATCCAACATCTAAATTGAACATTTCAGATTATAAGTTCAATTTAGATTGTTTGTATATTTATCCCTTTAGCATGGAAATATGACTCTTTCCATTTCTTGGAAGATACAGTAGATAAATATCCCCATTACAAAGAATTCATAGGATTTGTGGCATCAGCCCTCAAATTTCCCCAGTTGGTGAATGTCAGAGCAGGTTCTGTTCGGTTCAGACTTATTTAGTAGAATACTAAAGACAGGCTGTGCTTCCAGCTTTATGCCAACTTCAGCTAAGAGGTAACTTTTGTTAGTCATGAATTAAAATCTAATCAGGAAGCATCAACCAGCAAAGATGAAGGTTCGGTAATATCATGCATTGCAGTGGTGGGATTCAATTTTTTTTTACTACTGGTTCTGTGGGTGTGGCTTGGTGGGCGTGGCAGGGGAAGGATACTGCAAAATCCCCATTCCCTCCCCACCCCACTAACCTGCTTTCCAGCTCCGTTCTCCTGTGCAGGGCAACAAAAGAAGACCCAGCCAATCAGCTGGGACTCAGGAGGCGGAGAATAGATGGGGGCGGGGCCAGTAAAAAGTTGTATATGCCTGTTCTCCGAACTACTCAAAATTTCCACTACCGGTTCTCCAGAACTGGTCAGAACCTGCTGAATACCCCACCTCTGGTCCATTGTCTGTTTTCATCTTTGTTTCACCAAGCTCTTTACGATGAACAGAAATACAGAAAGCTTTTTCATGTCCCCTTTTACTCCCAACCCATACCCCATATATATGTCCTCATTGCTTCTTTTCTTTTCTTTGACTGAAAATTTATTTTTTCATCACCCCACCAAAAAAAAAAAAAAGCAAGATGAATTGAGGGGGAGAATATTAGAGCTGTAGCATTCTGCTAAGAAGATTGTGACACTAAAGTTAAACTGTGAAGTTGAGGCGAACTGACAAGGAACTTTTTAAATGCCTCCCTTTCTAATTATGAAATGGAAGCAAGGCAAGCTGCTTAATAAATGATTTAAAGCTAGACGTTCACAAAGAAGACATCTGGAGAAATATCGCATATCAACTCCTTTTACAGAATGGTTTATCAGCCAAAAAAAAAAAAAAAAACACCTGATAAGTTTCTAGCATTAATTGCTGAACACAGCCAGTCAACCTTGGCAAGCAAGTCTTTACTGTTTTACTCCAAGGCTCCATCTTGTGCCCTTAAATCGAGATCACAGTGTCTTAGAAGATATTATTAGAACCTATTACTATAGGTTGCCTCAGGGAAATTGGTCTAACTCTGCCTTTTAATTGTCAATTTATTGGCAAGAAGGAAAGAACAACTAGACACAAGAACAGTTTTTTTCCTGAAAGCCATCACTCTTCTAAACAAATAATTCCCTCAACACTGTCCAACTATTTACAAAGTCTGCACTACTATTACTGTTAATCTTCTCATCACTCCTTATCACCCATCCCCTCCCACTTGTGACTATATGACTGTAACTTTGTTGCTTGTATCATTACGATTTATATTGACTGTTTTCTAGCATGATTTGATTGTTGATTGTACCCCATGACTATGATTAAGTGTTGTACATTATGATTCTTGATTCTTAACTAATACACCTTTTCTTTATGTATACTGAGAGTATTTACACCAAAACAAATTCCTTGTGTGTCCAATCACACTTGGCCCATAAAGAATTCTATTCTATTCTATTCTATTCTATTCTATTCTATTCTATTCTATTCTATTCTATTCTATTCTATTATCAGGCAATATTACTTTGTGTGATCAAAGTTTAAACCCAAAGTTTAAAATGCAATAAACTTTGTATAGGTGCAATTGTTATAAAAGTGTTGGAATAGCATAGAATAATTCAGCTATTTCTTTTAGTTTGTTTCATTAAGATTTTGTATATATCTTTCCTGAGCAGTATTCAGAGGTTTTAGATTTAAAAAAAAAAAACTTGTTTGTGATTGTAAAAAAAAAGCAATAAAATTGTCCATGTGTGTGTGTGTGTCTGTGTGTGAAGTGTTTAAAAAGAGTGATTTAAATTTTAAATGTCACAGATTTCTATTCCTGACCCTGCTGTGTGCCCAGAATCATCATTAAGGCGCCTACATTGTCCACAGAGTAACTTTTGTGACAGGATCAGAAGGTGGAGAAAGACATGATTTTAAAACTGAAACAGCTGCAACCAGTGAGGTGTCTGTGACACTGAAGCAACCTCAGGAGGACACATTCCTTGAAAATAGTTAGTAATTGATCTTTGTCCCATTAAAAATAAGACACAAAACTAATCCCTAAGAACAATGTAATGAATTGAACCAGCAGTTTGAATTGGATTTTGGGCCAATCAGAGGTGGTATTCAGCCAGTTCTGACAGGTTTTGGAGAACCAGTAGCAGAAATTTTGAGTAGTTTGAAGAACCGGGTTGGCCCTGCCCCCATCTATTTGCTGCCTTCCAAATCCCAGCTGATCAGCTGGATCTTCTTTTGTTGCCCTTCACAGGAGAATGGAGCTGGAAAGCAGGTTAGTGGGATGGGGAGGAAATGAGATTTTGCAGTATCCTTCCCCTGGAATGGGGCGGGAATGGAGATTTTACAGTATCCTTCCCTTGCCATGCCCACCAAGCCACACCCTGCCCACAGAACCGGGAGTAAAAAAATTTGAATACTACCACTGGGGCCAATTCATAGGCCAATACTGCTCAGCCAAATAAGGTTGGAACCAATACCACATGTCAATTCAAATACCCCAGAAGGATGTTATCAGACATTGCTGAAAGGTCCAGAAGAACAAAGAAGGTTTCACTCTTCCTTTCATGTTTTAAAGTAAATCATCCAATAAGCACCTCAATAAAGTTATATCTAAATGTACTTGTAGGAAAAGAGTTTCAAAAGAGACATATTGAAATGAGAAAAATAAAGACATTTTTTATTTATTTGTTTGTTTGTTTGTTTATTTGTCAAGCAAGTATTAGATAACAGGTATAAGTATAAACATGGTTATGAATACATGAAATGGATACCAATAAAAAGAAACAATAGGACAGGGAAGGTAGGCACATTGGTGCGTTGATACACGGCCCCTACAGACCTCTTAGGAAAGGGGTGAGGTCAATCGTAGACAGTCTAAGGTTAAAGTTTTGGGGGTTTGGGGAAGAAACCACAGAGTCAGGTAGAGTATTCCAGACATTGACCACTCTGTTGCTGAAGTCGTATTTCTTGCAATCAAGTTTTACCTTGGTGCGGTTTACCTTGAGTTTGTATCTATTGTGTGCTCTTGTATTGTTATGGTTGAAGCTGAAGTATTCATTGACAGGTAGGACATTGCAGTAGATAATTTTATGTACTATACTTAGATAGGACCGAAGGCGTCGTAGTTCTAGATTGTCTAGGTCTAAAATTTCAAGTCTGATGGCATAAGGTATTCTGCTACGAGTAGAGGAGTGGAGTACTCTTCTCGTGAAATATTTCTGGACTTTCTCGACTCTATTAATATCCGATATGTAATGTGGGTTCCAGACGGATGAGCTGTATTTGAGTATTGGTCTAGCAAATGCTACCAGTCTATCTTTTGAAGCTAAGAATATGTGGATCTCATTGGGGATTAGAATGCAGTTAAAGACAAGGAGAAGGAGATCAACTCTAAAGAAATAAGAATGTTCTCTTTTCAAAAACCTCCTTCCTTGATCTAATGATACCTTACACCAGTTTTTTTCCTTATAGAAAAGCAGCCAAAGGTTTAATATTCCACCCCAATCACAAATATATCCTTCCCTGCCTTAGAAATACATTTCCATTAAAAAAAAATTAGTTCTCAGCTGACATTTTAACTTACATTGTTTCAGTTGGAATTTATATTATGATATCATTCACAATCAATTCTTCTTTCCTAATAATGCTTAAATAAATTAATATTTGCATTTACAGTATGAGAACAAAACTCAACATAGTCCTTATCTTATTGGGATTGTGCTATGAAATATCAGATGCATGCAAACAGATGTGTCAAATAAACAATAATTATTTGCTTTGTAAAATGATTGGAGTCCAGTAAGGAAAAGTTTGTGAAAGAGATACCTAGCCTAGATGATTTCCACTTTGTGATTCTGTTGTTTCCCTTGCAACTTTTAGACAGCTTTATACTTTAAAGTAAATTATATTTAAGCTACTTCAACCTGAAAAGAAAAATAAGGTAAATGATTGCATATATCAGGGAAGCATGTGAATGACTGGATAATGCTTTTATAAATATCATTCTGTGAAGGCTAATGACTTATGAATGAAGGTTAATGCAATGTGTCTAGTGCTTGGCATATCAAATGATTCTGGATGGGAAAATTGTATTACAGTTACCAGCCTAACAACTTTGCTTCAAGTTTTATTATTTCATCAACCTCTCCTTTGTAAGAATGCAGCTGTGCATTCTGAGAAAGGATTTTTATCTGTCTAATTAATTACTTGAATATCTCATACTTTTGTTTTAAGTCATAACATTGACATCCTACTCCCAGCTCCTGGCTAAATAAGATGTTTGGACTATCACCTTTATTTAAATTATTGACAGCTGTAATGTCTTATACACTTAGTTGAGATTAATTCTGTGACCTTCATTCTGGAAATAGCTTCCTGCAATTGAAAATATCCAATATCCCATCAGTACACAAAACAATTAACAGGGTTATTTTTTTAAAAAGGAGAACAAAAGAAGAAATCTTAAACTTCTACCTTGGTGTAACTGGAGTGACTATTTCTTTTTTTAAAAAAACCCCAATATTTATTATGCTGAGCTTCAGGCAAAGCCTTCTGACATAGATACAAAATGTGTTAGATTGAATTGGTTATTTTGGTTTCATTGCTTAATTTCTGTAAGGGTGTGTGAGGGTGTCCTTTTGAGAAACAGTACAAACAAGAATCAAACATCAGTTTCCCCACAGAAGTTTTTAATTTTTTTTAGAAAAATAAACTAACTTATTTTCTACTTAACACTTATTACCAAGCATATGCTATTTTATAATATACCTATATTATCATCTTTGTCAATGCTATTTTAATCTACTGCTCTAGCATTGGCTTGGTAGTTTCTCAGTCTGTTACAATCCATCTGGCAGTGATTTTTAATTTACCAAGAAGTAGGCTTTGGTCAACTTTGTCAAATGCCTTAATACAATCCAAATATACTAGGTCTACTGCATTTTGCTGGTCCACTAATTTAGTCACTTTGTGGAAGAATGAAATGAGATTTGTTTGGCATGATCTGTTTTTGACAAACCTGTGTTGGCTTCTGGTTATAACTTTGTTCACATATCTGTTGCTTGATTATCTTTTCCAGGATCTTCCCAAGTATTGATGTTAGGCTGATTGGTCTGTAGTTTCTTGGATCCATTTTTTTCCTTTTTTGAACTCTGGGATATCATCCATCAGGTCCCAGCGATTTGAACTCATCTAGACTAGACAGATTTTCTCTTACCATTTTCTTGCTTATTTTAATTTGTATTCCTAGTCTGTCTTAAATTGTTATGTTTTTGGTAGGTTAGGTTGTATTATTTTTTTGCATTAAGACAGATGTAAAGTTGAATTAAATAGCTCCGCTTTCTCTCTACTGCTTGTTACTTCCGTGCCATCTTTTCTCTGTTTCCTTGTTTTTTTCCTTGTTTTTTATATGTTGAAATAAACTTTTTAAAATTATATTTAAAATTATTTTTGACATTTGTTGCAAGACTTACTTCACTCTTTCCCAACTTTATCTTTGCAAGTTCTGACTATTCGTTAGTATTCTGCCTTAGTTAACCCATTTTCAATTTTTTTGAACTTATACTTTTTGTCTTTCAGCTTATTAGATTGTTCCTTGTGTAACCATGTTGGTTTCTTCTTGGATCTCTTATTTCAGTGGTATTGAGCTGGAATGGGCTTTTATAATAATATTTCTTGGAATTTCCTAAGTTTCTTGAATATTCTCTTTAAAAATTTTATCCATGGAATCCTTCTCAAGCTCTCTCTATGTTTATTAAAATCAGCCCTTTTAAAGTCTAAGACACTGGTTTTATTATATTCTACCGTTTGTGTTTGCATAATGACAAACACAAATAATATTGAACCTGAACCTTGTGTTGTTCTAGCTTAGACTTTTCAAATGATATCCTCCAAATATATTGTACTTCATAATCCAAATATATAGTAGTATACCACCAGGATGAAGGACCTTAAAATCTTCAGTCAGTGTGATTTTGGACATTATGGGAATTGGTGCAATAGTTTTGAGATTTGTCAAGTTTGGAAAGGCAGCTGTATTCCAAGCTACAGAAACAGTTTCTCTCTCTCTTCTCTTCTCTTCTCTTCTCTTCTCTTCTCTTCTCTTCTCTTCTCTCATCTATCTTCTCTATTTCTCTGTATGGCTGTTGTCATAATTCAAAAAGCTCATGGAGAAATTATTCCAGTTCTTTGACATCTAACTTGGCTCTGAATCAGTATAATCCAGTGTCTGCAGATGGCAGATAATATCCTTACCAGGTTCATAGTAACTTTTTGCATAGAACATTTTCTGGTGTTTTATATTTTTAAAGGAGAAAATCTCTCTCAAGAATACCTTCCAGCTGTAGTTTAGAATATTGTTGAAATGTTATATATAATTTATGCACTTTTTCTTTTAATCAATTCACAGTTGAATCCCTCTATGGCAAAATTCTGCAGCTCCTTCTTTTTACAGCAGACTGTCCCTTTGAAGATACCATATTTGACCGCAGATCAAACTGAAAGGCAATGCTGCATATATTACCTGAAAGTTTTTCTACCAGAACCCAGGTGGCCAGGCATATGTTCTGAGTTCCCACCTCATGACTTGCTTAGTATAATGGTGGCCAAGCATTATAACAGAATATCAGGTACCCTCCGATCAATCCAAATCCAATCCAGCAGTTACCTTGCTGTTCATTGAACTAAAATTTAGCATGCAGATTTGGTCCCTGCCAGTGTCTAAAAAAAAAAGACAAATAAAGAAATTGAATTTGCATTTGTTGAGGCTAATTTATGTGTTGATCCTTAATTTGAAATTTACAGGACAAATACCAAAGAACAAGAATGCTACAGCAGATGCCAATAAGGCAAGAAACTTTGAGAAAGTTTATTAAGAATTTCTCCATGAATATACGCAAAGTGCCAGGGGTCCTGCCAAAGATTGAGATCCTTCTCAATCTGCCAAAAAGTGAAAACAATCTCCAGAATTCAGCTCACAAAGTGGTTGCTTTTGTGAGACAAATTTTAAATCTTTCAGCCACTCTGTCCCTGAATTGCTAACTTTAGGTATCTGCAAGGGGAGATTCCATACTATTGAGGCTTAAGTATCTAGCAGGTTTTGGTGCTTGCTAAGACAAAAAAGGAAAATAATTATCAAATTGTGGTCAGAGCTGGAGGTCTATTAACTCAGTGGTCCCCAACCTTTTTTATGCCGCAGCCCAGTATCCCCAACCTTTTATGGCGAGGCCCGTGCGACATCAGCTGGGTGGCTCTTGTTTTGATGAAAAGTGCTTCCAGTGAACTCACCGAAGCACTTTTCATCAAAACAAGATGGCGGCGCTAGTTTTGTGAGCTTTCTGGGAGAAATGGCTTTCTACCCGGAAAAGCTCACGAGTGAGCTTTCTATGAAAGGCCGTGAGCTTCTACCGAAAAGCTCACCGGAAGCACTTTTCTCATCAAAACAAGATGGCGGCGCCAGCAAACCAGCGGCCCGGTAGGATTTGTTCCACGGCCCGGTACCGGTCCGCGGACCAGTGGTTGGGGACCCCTGTATTAACTCACAGCCCATGAGAGTAAATAGAAAGAACAAAAGAACCATCTCTCTTTCAGGTGTCAATTTAAAATGCAGGTGTCAACCCTGAAGCTGATCTGACAGCAGCCATTTTGATGCTTCGGTGTTGCCACACTGGAACTGAGGGACAGGGGTGGGGGAATAGAGATAGCTAGAGTTTTGTAGCCAAATTAAAATACTTTCCCCTGAGAACCAAGGACATTCTAACATTTGAGGGGACTGGAGGCTAAAACATACAAGGAACGGTTGCAGGAACTGGGCTTGGCTAGTCTAGTAAAGAGAAGGACCAGGGGAGACATGATAGCGGTCTTCCAATATTGAGGGGCTGCCACAGGGAGGAAGGGATCAAGCTATTTTCTAAAGCACCTGTAGGCCAGACAAGGAATAATGGATGGAAACTGAACAAGGATATATTTAACCTGGAAATAAGGAGAAACTTTCTGACAGTGAGAACAATCAACCAATGGAACAGAAGTTGCCCTCGGAAGTTGTGGGAGCTTCATCACTTGAGACTTTCAAAAAAAGATTGGACTGCCATTTGTCAGAAATGGTGTAGGGCAGGGGGTTGGACTAGAGGACCTACAAGGCCACTTCCAACTCTGATTATCTGATCTGTTAACATCTGTTAACCTGGCCAGAGAGAAGAAGAGTATCACTACCAGGCAACTGAATGGCACCTTGATTGGACCATGTGACTGATAGTTTGGGGAAGGGGAAAAACTTTTACTTTTAGTTAGGTGAAAATCGCAGGAACCCTCAGAGTTGGTTTTCACCAGAACTGTGCTAATATGACATATCCAATAAAACTATTCTTTGAAGAACCTACTTGCTTGGAGTCTTACTTCCTATGCAGAGGTGGTCTTCAGCAGGTTCTGACCAGTTCTGGAGAACCGGTAGTGGAAAATTTGAGTAGTTCGGAATACCACCTCTGACTGGCCCCGCCTCCATCTATTCTCTGCCTCCCAAGTTCCAGCTGATTGGCTGGGTCTTCTTTTGTTGCCCTGCGCAGGACAACAGAACTGGAAAGCAGGTTAGTGGGGTGGGGAGGGAATGGGATTATGCAGTAACCTTCCCCCAGGAGTCAGGAACGAATAGGGACTTTGCAGTACCCTTCCCCCAGGAGTGGGTTGGGAATGGAGATTTTACAGTATCTTTCCTCTGCCACACCCACCAAGGCACACCCACAGAACTGGTTGTAAAAAAAATTGAATCCCACCACTGTTGCTATGGGTGTATTACTTGGACCTCTGACACCAGGTCAATCCAGGGCAACACTGTGCCACTGAATGTGATCAATGTGATGCTAGACACATTGAACTTAACAGTGGTATCCTTCAGAAATATATTTTAAACAATAATTTATAATTGGATATGTTTAGGGAGTGACTGTACTCTATGATGTTTTGATTATGTGGGTAACTAGAAATTACTATTTTTTATTAATACAATGTTGGTGCAGAACACAGAGGATGCAGTAAGCATCTGAGAAGAATTAGACAAAAAGACTGAAACGTTGAGTGCTTTCAGGAAGAAGGCTACCTTATAAATCAAGGGGCACTGCATAGCTATTGGATTTTTCCTTTCCGATTTTATCTGATGAAAAAAAATTGGTTGGAAGAAACATGAAAGGATTCTGAGTGGACGTCTAGAATGTCCTGACTTGCTTGTCAAAACCAATTGTAAAGGCAAGGAGACTGCATAAATAATACCTATATCTGAAAGTATATCTGCTAAGTCATAAATCCTGCCCATTACAACATAAAGTGTAGTTATATGAACACTAACCCAATTACAACCAAAAGGGATTAGTAACAACTGCAGAATTTTTCTCTTTTGAGGAAACTTGCACACAGATCATTTTGGTTTCCTGGTGGCTATAAATAGATGCCTAAGATCTAAAACTGATTTGCTAACCCAACCTTGTTATTTTGTCTCTTTTAATTGGAAGTACATCCAACTTCATCCTGTTTGTATTGCCTCACAGATAAAGCGTATATACAAATGCAGACTGCATTTCCATAAGCTTATGAATGTATTTACATAAGCTTCCAGCATTTCCATAAGCTTACAAAAAATGGAAGTGTGAGGAGTTTAAAGTTGTCCTCATTCTGTCTTTTGCTAACCTCAAATGTCTTGTTGTCATTTAGACTTGGATAAAATAATGCAGAACATTGTTACCATATGTACAGACAGGATTTTCATTGTAGTATCAGGTAATTCATCTCTCTCTTGAATTATCTGATTTTAGGGGATAAGGAAAATATATTTGCTGGCACAAATGAAGGGAATAAGGCACTAACTGTCAAATAAAATTTCAATTTATTGCAATGTGTTTATACATTAGAATTTTCCTACAGTTCCTTAAAAGAAAAAAATTGGGAATATTTTGGCAGATCAATGGGATAACAGAAGTTTTCTAGACTTTCATTCTGTCTCAGAAATATCCAGATGCTTCTCATGTTGACTGGGATTTAAATTTCCTGAGCTTGAAAAAACACTGTTCTAGAATGTTTTTCCGGAAAGTATTCCCTCTTGAAACAGCCCACAGTTGTTGTGATTGTTGTACACTTAGCGTCTAAATTTTTTTTTTAATATTGAGACTTAGTCAGCTGGCGAGGTTTAAAAAATGCATTCAACTTTCACCCACTCCTAAGTTCTGATAAAGCTTTCTCTGGATTTTTGATTAAAATATGAATTCGGAACAAGCTGGTTAGGGTAAAGCCTTAAGGCAATATAATTTTAGAATGTGCTGCAATACAAATAAATATTTGCCCAGTTAGAAAGATTCTAAAACCACATACATACCGTGTTTCTCATATAATAAGGCCGGGTCTTATTTTTTTTTGAGCTCAAAAACGGCTAGGCCGTCTTTTGGGGTGACTTAATCCCCTTGCATCTTAGGCGGGTGGTGGTGACGGCTTGGATGTTGACCTCGGCATTGGTGGGGCACTTTGTATCAGGGTCAACGCAGGCAGCACCATATCCGGGTGTGCAACAAAAGTACTTCCTAACAGCAAGCCCCCCCGCCATTTCCCTCCCATTTTGCATGTTTTAATATAGGCCTTAATTTGGGGGGAGGGGCTTAATTTCATTTCATGCCTATAAAACATTCTGGGACTTCCTATTGGGGGAGGCCATATTGTTGGAGAAACAGGGTATTTAAGAGGGGGGAAGTCAATTTTATTAAAAATGCTTTCCCTTCAATCTGCAAGGGGAGACTTGGGGTTTCTTGTGAAGATGGCTGCATGAGCCAGGCACTTATTGGAATCCATACATCCATCTCATCATCCTATATATGCAATTCATTTTTTTTTTTTGTTAGAGAGACCAAAACTACATGACCCATGCTTGTTTTACAATTGCTATTTACAATTCAATATCATCTAGCTCACACATAGCCATTCATTGTTTGCTCCAAAGATGTTTAATTTTCTCGTTTCCATTATCTCTGGAATTGGATATTTCCTTCTCCCAATAATGGAAATTAAAGTGAACACAGAGTAATCTTTTAAGCGTAAATGACTTGGTTAAGATCACTCCCTCATTTTTGCATTATAAAGTCTTCCCTATACTACAGAATGAAAACTTGCTAATCTGCTAACTCCTACCTTTGCCTTCCTAATCAACCATCTATCCTCATCCCTCGTAGCATATGCCAAGAGCAAACTATTTGCACAGTTAATGAATACATCTTGATTTAGTACTACACCCCATTCTGTCTTTAAAACAAAAATGTTAGAATTGTTTGTAAGTCAGAATTTAACTATAGAGTATGTGGTTTAATCAGTGTGTGACCAAGTCAGTATTTGATCATCCCTTTATAAAAAAAAGATGTTAAGACTTTGGAAAGAGTGCAGAAAAGAACAACAAAAATGATTAGGGAACCGGAGACTAAAACATATGAAGAACAGTTACCCTCAACATCTGAACTCAATTAATTGAGCAAACAGCATTGCAAACTCCACAATGAAACCTGGAATTTGTGGAGGATATATTCTTCAGGAAATAGGCTTGACAAAAATAAGGAATATTTTCTGTTTGCTTGATTTCTTAAAAAAAAAAAATCTCTATAGCTTTTTGACAGTAGGTTCAGAAATGTCTATGCATAAAATCTATAGGAGTACTAGACAACCCATGATCCACTGGATCATCTTTCAGAGATATTTCTTTGTCGAAACAGAGAAACAGGATGAATCTAGGAAGCAAAGATCCCTGGTGGCGCAGTGGTTAGAATGCAGTATTGCAGGCTAACTCTGCTCACGTTGCCATGAGTTCGATTTCTTCGATTCGGACAGGCTCAGGGTTGATTCAGCCTTCCATCCTTCCTAGGTTGGTAAAATGAGGACCCAGATTGTTGGGGGGAAATATGCTGACTCTGTAAATTGCTCAGAGAGGGTTTAAAGCACTGTGAAGCAGTATATAAATCTAAGTGCTATTGCTAAAAAAAAAGCAACAGGAATGCGAACGACATCTAACTTCCTACTCGGTTCCCTGTGGACATTGTTTGTGGGAAGCTAGTAGGAAGTGTCAAAAATCACTCCTCCTTAGCTAACCTGTAGAATTGCCTACCACTTCGCTGGGGGAGAGAGAGAGAGAGACCTTTTTGTAGCCCATGACAAAAACTGCACCCCACTCCTCACCCTGGCGTGTTCCCAAGAGCTCCTTCTCTCCAGGAAGAAAGAAGTCTCACCATGTCAACTGCTAACAAAGCCCTACATCACCAACAGCCACACCCCAGGCCTTCCCTCCACAGGTTACCATCACTCAAATTTCAGCCAATTGCGACTCACTAAAAGGGAGGCAGGAAAGATGTTGTGGCTCCGAGTCCTGAGCCTGCATTCTTAGAGGAAGAGGATTCGGAAGATGATGAGGAGGAGGAATTGGGAATGCCTTCCTCCCCAGGACCTTCCTCTTCGGCAATGCCTTCTGTTAAGCCTGGATTCCCCAACGGGTGTTAAGGAAAACAAACTAAACAGAATGTTCAGCGAAGTCAGATAGGAAGACAGGTAAATGTGTGAGATAAGCCTTCTCGTTAACACGCAGTAAAAATACAGATACGCTTGTGCTATCAAAATTATAGTTTATTCCATTTAAGAATTATAGCATAGTCATTATAAACAGTCCATTAGTCAAATACCAAATTCAGTCAAGTCTTGTCGAGGATACTCTAATTGCAAAGTCCGTGTTGAATAGCCAGTGTCAGTACACATATAATAAATCTTTCCAAAACTTATCTTCTCTCCATTGAGAAATATCTTCAAAGTATTCCAACACTTCTTCTCCTCCCCGATCCAGCAAGAATGCAGTCTTCAATAAGCCAGCCAGTAAGAGCCAGAGAGTGCCTTGCTGCTTATATAGTACTTTACAGCTGCACCCTTAATTACATTCCTTTAGCTTAAAGTCACATACACTTTATCTGACAAACCATGATTCATCATTTTATTATCTTTACCCAAAACAGTTAGGGTAAACAATGTTATCCCTAACACCTTCCTCCCTGATTGTGCCTCAGGTGTCGGCAGATAACTGAGAGGAACAGCCTGAGGCTAATCAGGAGAAGGAGGAGGGCATATTGGAGCAGCCTTTGACAGAGAATCAAGCAGACGAATGCTGGCTTGATGCGAGGCAGCGTCGCAGGCAAAAGTGTGGGCTGCAGCGCAGGAGGCGTGGACGAATGAGAGAGTGAGCTGAATTAGTGACACACCCCACAGGGAATAAAAGTGGTGTGTTTGCTCTGGGAATTTCGTACGGGACAAAGTGTGACTTATTCAGAGGAGCTTTGGAGTATTCTGTGTTGTGACAGCTTGTGTGATTTATATTCCTGTTTTCTTGTCGGACTTGGCAGACAGTGTGTGTGAGACTGCCAAGAACTTTATCGGCTCAAGGAATTAACTCTATAATTACTGGATTTGCTTGCCTGTTTGTATTCAGTTGGAGTTTGGACTTCTCACCTCCTTTGTAAGGGTGAGACATAACACAGGGGTATGCTTCCCCCATCTTTGCCTACTGGGAAGCAAAGTCAGAAGGTGCAGTGGTGCTAAAGAGACCACAATGTTGTCAAATTTCATTTCTCTAGGAATCATAGGTTCTACAGTTTGAAAGCCTTCTGTATGACAAGCCATATGAGGTGCTTCAGTTCAAAAAACTGTTGCCCTGTGATGCAATGTTTCATCCAATTAAAGGAGACAAACAGACAGAAGAGTTTTAGTAGTGTATAAATTTCATTCAACATAAAAAAGTAAAACAGATTTGGGGAGAAAAAAAAATCAAGTGGTTTGGGAACCAAAGTTAAACTGATATTCCAGTCAAAAAACTATTTATGTGGGCAAAAAGTTTATAAACTTCAGACTGCATATAATGGTACAGTATGTGAATATTTCTGTAAACCTTAAAAACATGTAGCGTCATAATAACATGTCCCTTAATGCAAATTTGATATCTGGTGACTTAATGGATATGTCATTTAGTTTGCATACCAATAACATGGGGGTGACTTGTCACTTTCTTCTTTTAGAATTATTTTCATCTTCCCAAGTGGTAACTAAGTCCTATTGTGATAGTTGCTCAAGATCACCAACCTCATTGTCAGCTAGGAAAAAAATGTATTGCCAGCAGACCACCGCCAAAAAATTTCTCTCTAGTTTTCAGAATTTTCTACAGAAAAAAGTTTGTATCTAAAATAAAAATTCAATTATATAAACTGTAACTGAAATTGAAAAGGATGGAGCTGATAAATATGAACTATTGTTAATGTCAGCAAGTATCATTTGTGTCTTGCATTTTTCATAATTACATGTCTTAATAGTGAGGCCATGTAATAATCATTGATTCTTTCGAAACAGCCTGTCTGCTAGCGGCAGAATTGACCTCTTCTAAGTCAATGAAACCAGTTGGATAACTTATTTGTCACAATAGGAAAGTGATTTAAAAGTAAAGAAACAGTACACATAATATTACAGTTCTGGTAGCCCATCTTTTTGGCAAATAGAAAAAAATACTAATTATGTTAATATTACATGGTTAGTAGTATCATGTTAATGTTACATGGTTACTAGTATTAATATTAACAAGATTAATACTCTATGAACACAATTCAATTATAGGTTTGATTTTATACATGAACAAATAAAGTTAAGTTAGTATAATTTTAAGATTGCTTTACTATAGAACCGTGATCTGAACTCATGGCTTGTTCCTCATATCTGCCTTATTCCACTGGAAAAGTATCTAATCATGTATTGAATATAATCAGTTGAAATAATTCAGGCTTAAAAAGCTTAGATTTGGCTAGGTCCTATTTATACTTCTGTCAGTATACTTCCATCCAAATATGTGAACAACCCATCTCAGAACGTATGATGGTTTCAATATGGATCTGAAAACATTTCATGAAATTTTCCAGTAGTGATTACCAATGCAGACAAGATATAGTACAAATGATACATTAAAACAATTATTTATGATATTATGTAAATGATATGATGATGTTCGTCCATCGTGTTCGAGGAGGACCTTGACATCTAATGGGCTGAGGGCTGTCTATGGTGTGTCCACAGGTGGCTGGTAAGGTCTATATGGGCACGGAATGTTCTGCCACATGTCAGGCAGACATGTGTGGGCGCCATTGTTGCAGCATTTGCAGCTCTGGCTTTGCGGAGTGCTTGCTTCTTTTGTGCTATAGTAGTTCTTTTGTTTTCAAATGTCTGGCAGCCTTGGTGGATCAGTGTGCACCATGTTGATCGATCTTCTGCCAGGTTTCCCCAAGATGTGGTGTCAGTGTCCAAGGACTTGAAGGAGGCTTTCAATGTGTCTTTGTATCACTTCCTTTGTCCCTCTTGTGATTGCTTTCCTTGAGACAGCTCACTATAGAGGAACTGTTTAGGGATGCGATGGTCTGGCATCCTTGCAACATGGCCTGCCTAGCATGTCTGGCCTTTCATCAGAAGGGTGTGGACTGATGGCAGGCCTGCTCTGAAGATGACTTCTGATGGCACCTTGTCCTACCACGAGGTCTTCAGAAGTCTGTGGAGGCAGGTTGTGTGGAAGTTGCCCAGCGTGCCTCCTGTATACAGTTCAAGTCTCACTAGCCTACATCAAGGTAGTTAGCACTACTGCTTGGTAGAATTTGAGCTTTGAGCTAATATAGTAAATGATATAGTTGTGCTCTGACATCATATGTGTTGCATAGAAACAACTATCTGTTGCTTGTCATAGTTTACATTCCCCGGCTTGGCTCTATCCTTAGGAATTATCAATCCATTTACTGTAGTAAGTGCTGGAATTCTGATTACTATCCACAGTTCCTTGTGCTTGTTATATTCACAACAGTGATCTGAGTCTATTGTTACAAATATCCTTCCTTCCTTCTTTCCTTCCTTCCTTCCTTTCCTTTCCTTTCCTTTTGTGAAACTTCAAACATCAGACATGTTGCATTTTATTATCCAAATAATCTTGGTTTTTTTATTTCACATTGTTGTAATATAATGATAATAATATTGTGAAAAGATGATAATGTGACACATATCTAAAATAGACCACAATCATGATTTAAAAGTAAATTTCATTGATTATTTTCGTTGACTTGAAGATCAAACCATCCAATACTATGCTATTTTCTAGCTATTTTCCCAAAATCAAACGGAAACTGAATTGCAAAGTGAAGAATATAGAACATAGAGTAAAACTATAGTTTTAATCTTTAAAGTAATGTTTCTAGAATAGATCTACTGATTGATTCAAATCACTGAATAGGAGAAAACTAAAGAGTTGAAAAAGCCAAATGACTTTCCAGAAAAGCGGTTTTACAAATCAGCCATCTGAGCATCATAAACAGTTTGTCAATGGCACTGTTTGCAGAGTAGCATGATATCCATAAACAGACATTCACACAGGCAAGAGCCAAAAGGTTTTTCCCTCAGGCTTAGTACTTCACATTTCTTTTTTGGATTATCATTAAATAAAAGAAAAAGAAAAGAAAAAAGAAAAAAAAGCTACCAACTTTGATTGATTTCCAATAAATAAGGATCTAGTTTGTTTTGCAAAAAAGAAAAAAGAAAAGAATACATGAGAATCAAAAGTCATTGATTTGATTCAATTCGATTTCATTTCTGTTTTATATATGAAAAAAATGACAGGCACAATTCCTTAAAGACAACAGGAGATTTCTTTATTTAATAATTTGTACTTCTATTTACTTCTATTTATACTTCTATTAATTATATCTATTAACCATGAATAGAAGTATATATAATATATTTCTATTTCCCTTTTCTTTGCAAAAAAAAAGAAAGAAATTTACCCTATTCATTAGAGTTAAATAGGGATTAAGCAGTGAATCTAGTTCTCTATTCAATTCTTTTATTGTAACAGCAATGGCCAGCTCAATAATCAAATTATTTTTAAGAGAAACAAAGATAAATAGGAGGATTAGAACATTTCCATTTTCCGGTACAAAGAAATGAGCTGCTGAGTGTGCGAAGAGGCCACATTTCATTGCAAGTTTTTTTTTTCTTTTTGCCAAATGTGATACTGTTTGCTTCACCAAGGTCCAGAAATTGCAAAACTGATGTCACTGAAGAACTTTATATCATACCTAGGAAGTCCTCCAGCATTTGTTCTGGAAACAAATGACATAAAAAAAAATAAGAAAAGAATGCAGCTTTTCTGTGCTCTTTAAAAGTGCTGGTAAACACTTTCCCTTAGAAGAAAATTTCACAGAATTTTCTTCACTTGAAATTTCATAAAAACAAAATACTCCATCAAAGCTTTGCATGCCCCAAGGTGTTATTTAAAATCATATTTTTGGAATTTAGTTTTTTCAGGGAAGGTATAAAGTAGTTATTTTGCATTCATTTGAAATTGGTAACCCCTAGCATAGAATAAGAATTTTTTTCATAATAATCAATAAATCAAAGATATGGCTGTCTATTGAAGAGGCTTATTACAACTAATAAGAATTTTCAATGATTTCAAGTTCAACAAATCTTGATCCTGCCTTTCAAATAGCAATTATGCTATGTATAATTAAAAATAAAGAAAATATATTATTTGTAAACATGATCAAATTTTGTTCAAACTCTTAGTAAATGCTCAGTTTGCTATTCCAACAGAGGCCATGTGATGAACTTCAGACAATATATATGCTCTATCCCAGGGGTCCCCAACCACCGGGCCGCGGACCGGTACCGGTCCGTGGAACATTTCCTACCGGGCCGCCGGTTTGCTGGGTGCCGCCATTTTGTTTGACGAGAAAGTGCTTCCAGGTGAGCTTTTCTGGTTGGAAAGCAGCGTTTGGGTCCTGAAGGAATTCTCGCACCTTAGTTTCATCGAAGGGGGGGGGGCTTCGAACAAAACTAAGGCGCGAGGATTCTTTCAGCACCCAAGGCAAGGCGAGCTGAGCGACCGTCCCGAAGCCGTCCTGAAGTGAAGCCCATCGACAAAGGTACAAAGGAGGAGTTGAAGGTGGTGGGGAGAAGCGGGGACGGCTGGCTGGCTGGTCGCTCGGCTCGCCTTTGCCTGTCATGTGTGCTGATGATGCGTACCGGGCCGCAGATCATTTTGTGATGCCGTGCACGGGCGCGGCACAAAAAAGGTTGGGGGCCACTGCTCTATCCAACCTGTTAGATGGTACTGAATAGTGTTTCCAAGGCTATTAGCCAGGGATTGAAATAACTTGGTAACCTAAATAGTGTAATCAGATCATATTCCGCAGCTCCCTATCTCAGTCTGTTTAATCGTCAGCTATAAAGGTTTTGCTTCCAGTGATACCTTTCTATATTCATTAACAATCCTTGGTAAATTTCTGGTGTGATCATGCAGAAATTCTTGTTTTAAAAAGCATGGCGGTAATAGAATAGAGCAGAGCAGAGCAGAGCAGAGCAGAACAGAACAGAACAGAACAGAACAGAATAGAATTCTTTATTGGCCAATATTCTTGATTGGACACACAAGGAATTTGTCTTGGTGCAAATGCTCTCAGTTTACATAAAAGGAAAGATACATTCATCAAGAGTCAAGAATCATAAGGTACAACACTTAATAATAGTCATAGGCTACAATAAGCAATCAAGACATATTAGGAAACAGTCAATATAAATCATAAGGGTACAAGCGACAAAGTTATAGTCATACAGTCACAAGTGTAGCAATAGTAGTGTAGACTTTGTAAATAGTTGGACAGTGTTGAGGGAATGATTTCTTTAGCAAAGTGATGGCATTTGGGGAAAAACTGTCCTTGTGTCTAGTTGTTCTGGTTGTTCTGGTAGAAATTAATGTTTCTTTTTGTTGAAAACCACTACTACTCACAAGGAGTGTAAAAGAGCAGGTCTGTAAAAATAATTAAATGAACATTTGGGAGGAGAGCAAGATAAAGCTATTAATTCAGCAACAGGTTTCTTTGAGCATTATATCAACACTGATTTATATTTATTTTGTTGCCACTTTTTATTTAATCTTTAATTATACTGTCAGGGGACACTTCTCCAGCCATTCAATTATGGTCAGGATAAGATGCCTGCCTTTTGTTTTATATGCAACACATACATTCCATTCCTATAATTTATGCCCACAATAGATAAACTTAATCTTTATTCCACTTCAGTCCCAAATGTAAAATTAGTTTAAGTGAGCCTCAGCTATTGAGATTACAAAATTGTGTTGGGCAACATCTGGAGTGGATTTAAAGCTGGAAATGGGGAGGCCACACTAACAGCAATCAAAATCAGCAGGTAAATCAGAGAGTAAAACCTGGGAAGCCAGATGTTGGGCTCAGGTCAAACCACTGATGTTAGGAGCTTAGAAATAAAATAATATAGGCATTTTGTCTTCTTGACATGTTTGCTAGTTAGCTTTGTTTTGTTTTTTAGAAATCTTCTTTCCCACTAGTACTATCTGCTAAAATGGTACTTTGAGTTTCTATTTAAACCCATACATTGTGGTTTTTAATATTAAAATGTATCTAAACTGATAGAAAAAGGTTTAAAATAGTAAATGCTTCTAACATTAAAAATCTCAGAAACTTGAATCTTGCTAGCAGCAATATATAAAATTGCTGGACATTATGTTTATGGGCCCTCACTACAGTATATATGATTTACTGTCTAAATGTCCAAAACCAATGTTTAATTAAACAATAATAATAGCATGACTGTGTTCAACCTTCATAAGCAAGGAACCTGGTACCCCTAAATATTAAAAATAAAATCATAGAAAAGTGTTTGTTTATTATTTCCAATCTGTTAATTGTTTATTTATTATAAGCATGTAATCTTCATACAACGTAAAAGAAATAGGAAAATGTTTTCCGGTTTCTTTATTAGCACTAATTTTCAGATAAAGAAAGTGAGGCTCACAATGTTACAATTAGCTCAAAGATACGGGAGTTAAGCAACGCCAGTTAAGTCTCAAAATACCTTGTTGATACATTTAAAAAAAATAAAATTCCAGGCAATAGGGCAGAACGTTATAGTTGTATCATTTTGAATTGCTGTTTCATTGGAACTGAATCAGGAAAATGTTTATTTTCCAGTTGTTCTCATCCAAGCATGAATGAGCTTGTCAAAATAATTTTCTGCTCTATCTCCATTCAAACTGGAGCTAGAGCAGAAAAATATTTATGTGCCAAAATTATTTTGCCCTCACAAGATATTTGAATTAAAACTGTTTAACATTTTGCACTGTACAAAACTAAGATCAGGCATTTTATTTTATTTTATTTCTAATAGGAATTTCTAGCAAGTTAAACTTCACCAGAAGAAGTAACTTGACAAAAAAGTTTCAGGCGTTGTAATCAGAACTATGGAAAACCTACAAGCTGCACTGATTTACCTCATAAACTGTCAGGTATTCCAAATTGCCAAGAAATCCTTTTAGTATTTACATGTGATTTGACAATTCTAATTTTATTTTAAAACAGCTGTTTCAGGACAGTTAAGAGTTATTTCTCATGCAGAGGCAGCAAAATTTCACTAGTGGGTTTTAAGTACCGTATTTGCCGGCGTATAAGACGACTGGGCGTATAAGACGACCCCCAACATTTCCACTCAAAATATAGAGTTTGTTATATACTCGCCGTATAAGACTACCCCTCTTCCACACACCTTCCACTTTTGCACTTTTTTTTTTTTTTGACGCACTTTTCTGCTTTGGACAATTTTGAAATGAGCTAATCCAATTTTGAACCAAGAATATGCCAATAGCTATGGAGTTTAGAAATGAGTTTTAAAAATATTTTTCATTGCTTACCATTAAGCGTAAAATATGTTGTAAATAAAATGAGAACACAGGAAACGTTCTCTTCTCAATACAGCTGATCTCTCTCTCTCTCTCTCTCTCACACACACACACACACACACACCAAAACCCGGACACTGAAAAGGCTGCCAAGGAACAGTATATTCAATGCCTTCTCTTTAATCAAGAAACAAGGAATTCCTTAGAATCTTTTTTTTTTCCCCAAGTGGCCCTCTTTAAAAAATATATGGAGGTAACACTTTCATTCAAAAAGTCTTCCAGTATCTGGAGTCGCTCAGACATATTGAAGTGAGGCAGGAGAGTAAGTGAAATTTGAAATGATCCAGCTACCGCTTTTCTTCCCTCCCGCCTCGAAGGCCATTATCTCCACGTCCAAAACGAACGAGGGAGGCAAAGAAGCCAAACACGCTAAAAAGGATCTCTTTATTTTCCTACACAAGGTCACACCTACTTTTCCGCATTCAAAGGACAACCTCTCCTCACCACCACCACACACACACACACACACCCCAATACCCGCAAACAATGTTCTGGGCATTAATCACCATTGCTACATTAACCTGGTAAATTTATACCCTGCCTCCCCCAGTGTTGCTTTGACGGCAGGATTTCACACAGCGGGCGCTCGCCGCTCTCTTCTCCGCTCTCCCACCGTTCGCACATGTTGGAAGCACCGTAAAACCTGATAACCCACCCAGGGCTCCCCATTCTTAACCTACAGCCGCCCGCATGCAAAACCTGCGTGCAAAAAAGAAAAAAGAAAAAGAAAAGTACGCCGCACGTGAGGATCTTCAATCCTCTCCTCCCCACACCGCTAAGGAAGGAAGAGGGGGAAAGGTTGCGCAGCGCGTGGCGAGTGACACCCGCCACACACACACACACACACACACACCGCCCCCCCCAGCCTCCCTCCCGGCTGCAACTCAAGCTCGAAGTGGGAGTCGAGGTCCCCGGCGTATAAGACGACCCCCCACTTGGAGGCATGTTTTCAGGGCAAAAAGTCGTCTTATACGCCGGCAAATCGGTAAGTAGATCTTCATTTTCAAAAATGTGAGTTTCTTTTGGATTTTTTTGGCTTACATTTATTGCATTCTACTTGCCTTCTCACAGATCTGAATATGTCAAGCAAACCAGCACATTGTCTCTCATCCCTCAATGCATTTAACTCAGATCAGATCTCCCTGTCAAATATTCTAGCAGCAGACATTCACACTAACTGGATCAAAAAATCATTAGGAGATACAGAATCAACATCCATTTTCTTCAAGAAATGCCAAAGAGCAGTTCTTGGGAAAACCTCACAACACCAGTAACTCCTTTTCCATATGTGGCTTAGCCATGATTAGAATGGAAAGGTATGTTCTACTGCCAATGAGCTTTATAATATACAATTCTCTTTCCCAGTTTCTCTATCTTTCTGGCTTTTTTTCTTTGAAGAATAGGTGCTGTATACAAAACAATTTGTTGTATTGAATTTAGGTGTTTCCATAACATGGATGACTGTGTTAAATGTATACATAATTGCATTTATATCAAGTTAAATTTGAAACCCCAGTAGAGTCCTAAACAACTTTTTCAATTTATATTAATTTTATATTAATTAATATAAATATTAATATTAATATTAATATTAATTAATATTTATATTAATTTTTGTAAATTCTTACTCCAAGCATTTTCAATGCTCGTTTAAGTACCAAAACATGCTGGCAATTATTAAGGATGCTTCAAGATGAAGTAAATAAAGATGAAATAAATCCTCTTCTACACTATTAAGTCTCTTTTTTATGCTCAGTGATATTTCAGCTGCCTTGCTTAAACTTTCAAGCAGTATCACCTTAAATATATAAAAGCCTAAACAGCTAATTTTCATCTCTCTGTAGCAGTAAAACTAAAATGAAATTTCCCACTGACTGTCCTGGATTTCAGAAATATATTTCAAACCACTTTGAATTTCAGCAAATTCAAAAACTACTTATGTTGTCAGTGGAGACTAACAGACATGTAAAAGACTAAAGCTTTTATAAAAGGAAGTTACGTGAGGCAAATCAAATGGAATTGTTTATTACAATCATAAGTCCAGATGCAATAAAATTTCAAATAATAGAACCTTTCTCAGCCTTTTAGCTAAGAACAAATCTCATGCGATGCAAAGAATTTGCCATATATATTACTGTACAGACTGAAAAATCCTAACTGGAGGAGGCTATCTAGCGTCAATTCATATAACATACTAGAAAGGAGCTTCTAATTTCAACGAAGATGTGTATTATTTGATTGTTTAAACTGAAGTTCTAGGGGTTTACAGAATTATAAAATAGTCATTGCTTAAATCACCTTTTGTTCAGCAACCATTGAAAGTTACAACAACACTGAACAAATCGTAGTTATGACTAAATCCTCAAAGCTATGGCTGCTGCTGTGCTTCCATAGTCACATGATCAAAACTTGGGTGCTTAGCAGCCCACCTGTATTTATGACTGCAGTGTGCACTTCAACACTCTCACATGCCTATGTCTTCTCCATCTCTATCCTTTTCACTGCCTAGCACTCCCACTCTGGTGCCTATCCCTTCTGCTCCTCCCTCCCCGGCAGAATTTGTTGTCCTTTCCCTCCCACTGCTGCTCGCCTCCCTCAGGCCCTTCAAGAGGCCTTTGTGAGATTGAACTGGGATGGCACAGGTAGGAAGTGATGGCAGCAGAATGCAGGAAGGCCAGATAGAGGAAAATAGGTGGATGGGGAAAGCTTAAGTGGAAGCGATCATGGCAAGGCAGGGTAAGTGTGAGGTCCTCATGAAGGACATCTTGGCCCTTATCTAAAGATGCAACTGGAGCTATCAGAACTATGTGTGGTATGCCCTCTATCACCTTTGCTATTTGTATTGACTTTGGAAGTGTTGAATAGAAATATTAGAGGTGATAAAAGCATAAAAGGAATGAAAATTAAAAAGGAAGAATTTAAATTGCAAGCCTTTGCGGATGATCTGGCCTTTATTTTGGAAGACCCTTTAGAAACAGCTCTAAAATTATTGGAAAAGATAGAGGCATATGGTGAGGTGGCTGGTTTGAAAATAAATAAAGATAAAACAAAGATTCTGACAAAGAATATGTTACTAAGACAAAGAGAAGAACTGGCAGACCTATTGAAAATTCAAGTCACCAACAAGGTCAAGTATTTGGGGATATATTTGACACCAAGATGTAGTACATTAAAAGAGAACAATTATATTAAACTTAAAGAACAGATAGCGTTAGACTTGAAGAAATGGGAAAATCTACAACTATCACTAATAGGGAGAATCTCAACAATCAAGATGAATATCCTACCCAGAATCTTATACTTGTTTCAAACAATACCAATCAGGCTTGGAAAAGACTATTTTGAAGAATTAAATAAAATTGTGTTGAAGTATATATGGCAAGGTAAGAAAGCGAGAATAAAGTTAAAACTTTTACAAGATGCCAGAATTAGAGGAGGTTTTGGTTTGCCTGATTGGGAGTTGTATTATCAAGCTGCAAATTTGATGTGGGCCAAGGAATGAATAACACTAAGAAAGACTAGATTGTTGACATTAGAAGGTCATGATTTGTTGTTGGGCTGGCATGCCTTTCTATGGTATAAGGGAACTAAAACGCAGGGCTATTTTAGAAGACATTATATACGGGAGTCTTTGTGGTTAAATTGGGAGAAGATCAAAAGACAATGTTATTTGAAAATTCCAGTTTGGTTATCGACCATTGAAGCATTTTCCTATCCTATAATTTATAAGAAGGAACAAACAGTTAGATATGGGGAAATACTGGATGAAAAGGGCGAACTTAAATAGAACTATGTGTGGTCATGTGGTGTATCACTAACACCTAATTACCTTCACTTAGCAACAGAAATTCTGGCACCAATTAGGATCACTAAGTGACAATTACCTCCATTTAAAATGTTATCCCGTGTATTCAAAATATTTTTTCATATGCTACTTAATATGCTGCTTTAATAGTGCAAGGACATGTGTTGTTTTTTTTCTGATGTGTCCATTCAATAGAGAAAAAAAATGCATGGGAACAATTTTTACAACTTGAATTCGAAATTCCTGTTGTAAATTTGAGGCAGCGTATTGGAAAAACCACTTCTGTATACACTAATTGTCTGTGTCCTTTTAACCACTATCCATGCTTTCTCTCATTTAGCCTCAATGGTGCAGTGGTTAGAGTGCAGTACTGCAAGCTACTCCTACTGCAATTTGACAGATCGAATCCCACCAGGCTCAAGGTTGACTCAGCCTTCCATCTTTCCAAGGTGAGTAAAATGAGGACCCAGATTGTTGAGGGCAATATGCTAACTCTGTAAACTGCTTTGAGAGGGATGTAAAGCACTATAAAGTGGTATATAATATAAACGATCATCCCCATCTTCAAAAAGGGAGACCCCAGCCTAGTTGAAAATTACAGACCAATCTCTTTATGCTGCGTCACCTGTAAAGTCATGGAATCAATTATTAACCAATCCATTATCCTCCACTTAGAAACAAACAACCTACTCTCTAATAAACAATTTGGTTGTAGGAAAAAACTTTCCTGTAATCTGCAACTCTTACACTGCAAAAACATATGGACGACACAACTCGATCAGGACAAAGCAATAGACTTCTGTAAAGCCTTTGATTCAGTGGTACACGACAAACTACTCCTAAAACTAAAATCTTGTGGTATCACTGGGCACCTGCATAACTGGATAGAAGCATTCCTGTCAAACTGACAACAAATGGTCAAAATTGGGAGCGTCCTATCAAATTCTGTACCTGTCAACAGTGGTGTCCCCCAAGGCAGCGTTCTAGAACCAACTCTTTTCATACTCTACATAAATGACCTCTGTGATCATATTAAGAGCAACTGTGTTCTCTTCGCTGACGAAGTAAAGCTATTCAACACCACAGACAATACTGCTACCGTTCTAAAAGACCTCGACTATGTATCAGAATGGTCAAACAAATGGCAACTTCAAATCTCAACAAACAAATGCTCTGTCTTACATATTGGCAAAAAATAATAATCAGAAAATAAAATACAGGTTGAATAGTCAAGACCTTGTTGATGATCCAAACTCTGTCAAGGATCTTGGAGTACTCATCTCTAATAATCTAAGTGCTGGAGCCCACTGTAACTACATAGCCAAAAAGGTGTTAAGAGTTGTTAACCTAATCTTACGTAGCTTTTCTCTGGTAATATTACACTACTAACCAGAGCATACAAAACATTTGCTAGACCAATACTCAAATACAGCTCAACAGTCTGGAACCCACATTATGTATCTGATATTACCACAGTTGGGAAAGTCCAGAAATATTTCACAAGAAGAGTCCTCCACTCCTCTACTCGTTATAGAATACCTTTTGCCACCAGACTTGAAATTCTAGACCTAGAAAACCTAGAACTACACCGCTTTCGGTCCGATCTAAGTATAGTATATAAAATCATACATTGCAATGTCCTACCTGTCAATGAATACTTCAGCTTCAACTATAACAATACAAGAGCAAACAATAGATAAACACTCAAGGTTAATCGCACCCAACTTGATTGCAGGAAATACGACTTCAGCAACAGAGTGGTCAATGTCGGGAATACTCTACCTGACTCTGTGGTTTCTTCCCCAAACCCCAAAAACTTTAAGCTTAGACTGTCTACTGTTGACCTCACCCCTTTCCTAAGAGGTCTGTAGGGGGCGTGCATAAGCGCACCAACACGCCTACCATCCCTGTCCTATTGTTTCTTTTATTTTTCTTATATGTATCCATGTATTCATAACTATGTTTTTACTTATACCCATTATCTTGTAAGCAATTGACAAAACAAACAAACAAGCAAACAAACAAATAAATAAATATATGTCTAAGTGCTATTGCTATATACTTAGACCAGGCTGTTACCTTTATCTAGTAAAGATAATACATAGAAGGATCTTTCCTTAAATCCTTCTGTGAATTGTTCTTTATTTCTTTCAACATGCATATTCTGCTATATGAAACTATCTGACATGGGAAATGAGAAATGACCTTAATATTTTGGTAGCTTGTTCTCATCTTTCTTTTCATTGTGTTTTGAAGCTATGTGTTCACTTACTTTTTCTTAAGCAAATGACAAGACAAAAAGTGTAAATAAGAACAATAAACTTTCAGCATATTTTTATTGTTGTTGTCCTTTCTGAACTCCAATACTGTATATGCTTATGTGACCAAATGTCCAACAATATGTGTATCCCATAACTAATTTAATCCATTTTTCTCAATGGATCTAAGTGAGTGTGATTAAATCTCAATTCAACCCAGTATTTCTACTAGTGTATCTTTTAACCCAGTGTTCTATAAGCAAAATAAATAGATTTCAAGATATTAAAGCAAAATCTCATTTAATTGCTAATAGCTCAGTAACAAAGTATAACTTTGAGGTAACATATCATAAAAGAGGGTTAATCTTTGTTTATAATCCTACTAGGATTAGGATAGTATCGGACCCAAACCATGTAAAACCTTGATTTTTATAGGTCTCGGGATTACATGGCTACATTAAGAATAATGTTTCTTAATCTAATTGCAAGTTAATCTCTTCCAAGACATGTTTATTTATTTGTTGTACTTATGGTGCTGCCTTTGAAGTTAGTATGCATTTATTTCATGAACAAACATAATAAATAGTCTGAATTTTTCAAGGTGACAAAGCAACAGTTTCCAGAGAATAATGTGTAGGAAAGATGCATGAGGTGTGGGAAAAGATGAGCATACTCTTTTCATAGTAATTACCCTGTTTCTCCAACAATACGGCCTCCCCCAATAGGAAGTCCCAGCATGTTTTATAGGCATGAAATGAAATTAAGCCCCTCCCCCCAAATTATGGGCTATATTAAAACATGCGAAATGGGGGGAATGGTGGGGGGGGCTTGCCATTAGGAAGTACTTTTGTTGCACACCTGGATATGGTGCTGCCTGCATTGACCCCGATACGAAGTGCCCCACCAATGCTGAGGTCAACATCCAAGCCGTTGCCACCCGCCCGAAGATGCAAGGGGGGGGGGAATTAAGTCACCCCCGAAAAGACGACCTAGCCATTTTTGGCTCAAAAAAAAAAAAAAAAAAAAGACCTGGCCTTATTATATGAGAAACACAGTATTATTAACTTAGCTCATTTATTTCCAAAAGGAGAAAGAAAGTTGGGATCGGTCTATCACATATAGGCAAACTGTATGCCAATTATGGATGGAAAAATATCATAGTATACTAGAGAAATATCCTAGTGTACATCACTGGAAATAATAGTTTGGTGTTTCAGAAAGTCCAGAATTAGGTAGAGATATTGTTAGTGAAAGGTATAACTACTATTATTGTGAAAGTAATTTCAGCCACAAATGTGAGATTGGAACACTGCATCACCTGAATAGATGTGTAAATGTTCTCAAGAGGCAACCCATCAGGTAAATGTTCTCAAGAGGCAACCCATCAGGTATCTAATAGTTTAATTATTTCTCTTGACCTATATAATCAATACTCAGTTTAGGGGTAACTGCTTTAGGATAAGGGATGTCTTTTTATGACAAATGACATGGAATTACTAAATTAGTAATTTATTTTAGCTTCCCTCACTAAAAAAAAAATTGTATTCATGATAAGATGTTTTTTACTGGTAAATAAATTCCATTTTCTTTAAGATTGAAGAAAATCTTGTGTAGCTTATTTATATTATGGATGCAAAAATTGGTCTTTCAGATGTTATTGAGCTCCAAAAAGTCCAACGGGCAGGCCTGTTGCGAACTACATTCCAACAATATTTGAATGATTACATATTGCTCACTATTCGTTTCTCAAAAGTCATTTCTAATGGAACAGAATCTGCTTGGATGTTGCAAAGAATGCAACACAATTATTAAAAATAGTAGTGCATTTTCTTTTTGTCCATGACAGAAGATGTCAGAAAGATCCTACACAAGACCTGATTGTATCTCATTGTCCTGTAAGACCGGGAATGGAACCTGGATGCCAATAAAGATTATTACACCCCCTAAGATTTAAATTAAAAATAAATGCCACTATTTAATAGTCAGCTGCCTTTAAGGAAACAGGTTGCCATAAAACTAATCTGGATTGTTCTAAGACCCATCAGATGGTCTACCTGAGAATGACAACAAACAATAGAAACACATTTGTAGGGAAACAAAATTTTCTGACAAGTGGAGAATTCATCTTTGCCAAGTAAAATTTTAATAAGTGAATGGATGTGTATTTTTCCTCCCTTGAGACCATATCTCTTAGTTTTTAGACAGTATGGTATGACCAAAGCTCATGCTTACTATGTTTGCCATGTTTATTTTTGCATAATATTACCCCCCAAATTAGCATTTTGCCCTTCTTTCTTTTCTGAATGTCATACACATATTCTCATTCCAAGTACTACAAATGCTATTTTAATTATGCCATTTACATTCATCAGTCTTTGTCACTCACCATTGCTTTTATCACTCTCATGGGAATACTTTGTCAGTTTTAATTTATCTTCCTTCCCTTCCCTTCCTATCTTGGTCGGTCCTGTTAAATATTTGTCACAAAAACAAAACCAATGCAGGTAACAGGTCACTATTATCATCTGGTCCTGCTCTTTTCTTTTTCTCTATTTCCAAACACCCACTGATAATGTTGATTTTCTTTTATTTGTTTTGGTGCTTCTGCTTTCCTGCCTCATTCCCTTTAAATGCACATCAATTATTTCTTCTCCTTCGATTCTTATTTTCAATTCCGTTACACCTCTCTTGCACTATTGCAGTAGCCTGAATCATAGCATTTAGCAAGGTCTCCTTGGCCGCTTTGCCCTTTGTCTCCCTAAAGTGTATTATTTCTGCTTTTCTTAGATTGATAAAAGTTGCATTGTCTCCTTGATCTTCCCAGGTTCAATGCTACATTTCATTAAACAGCACTTATTGTAATTGCAAATTGATATCACTGTGCTAAGATTTTCTTTTTCTGTTCCAGGCAATTGTTCAATAGTTTTGTTTGAGTATTTTCATTTAAGTCAAGATAAAGACACAAGTATCTTATGATCACAAATCCTCTCTTTAATTAAAACAGGCATAAATGTAAAAATTCTCTGTATGCTTGAAGCTAACAAATTTAATCAACAAAAATATTTCCAGAATATTTGATTCAACAAAAAAGAGGGAAATGATATTATCATGTGGAATAATGTTATTATTTGCAAGTACAAGTAGCTCACAGAGGAGAGCAGCATGCAGAGCTGGTGTGTGTGTGTGTGTGGAGTTAAATGCATCATCAGTATGCATTTAAGTGCTCTAAGTCCAATCTCTCTGAAATTCCATTGACTTTTAAAGGTAAAGGTTTCCCCTATCCAATCATTAATTTTATTATTGTTGTTGTTGTGGCTGCTGTTTTGAGTATTAAGTTGTATTGGTGGAGAGTGCTTGGTACAAAGCCTTCCAGGGCTGTAGATTTTTTTCTAATTCTGAAGAATAATTCAGAAATATCCTATCTTCTATCTATTTCATATCTTACATGCATTCATATGGTATTACAACTCACAGTAAATGTATCCAATATATATTATATGCTAGATATTTTCAGCATATGTCTCCTATTAAATATTAAACATATTTATGTAATAGCTTATTCCTTTTTTTTTTTTTTTTAAAGGCATTATGAGCATCACTATATGCACTGGCATGTCAAAAAGAGAGAAAATCATTAAAGTTTTCAGTATTACTGATTTTTAATTAGCAATCCAAAACCTGAATCCTTTTTTAAATATTCTTCTAAATCCCAGAGGCAATATCTATTATGGATTTTAAATGGATTTTTCATGGTAAAACTAAATTGAGCATCACAAATGTATTGTACACTAATTTAGCTCAATTTGATCAGAATTTTTTTATCAGCACTTCTTAAATGTTTAAATGAGAGGGATCTGGAAACATCATAAAGACAATTAGTTCTTTTGCCCAAAGACTATGCTTTGATCTAATTCAAAATTACTTCTTGTTGCAATGGATTGTTGCAAAGTAATTTGTTTTTTCTGGTTTTGGGAGTTGTTAATGGTACATATAGTTTGATGACTCTTTTGACTTCAAGTAAAAATATGTTGTCTGGTCTTCTACAGTATTGCATCCAGAGAATAGAAATTGCCAATCACGGGATGAGAGATTGTTGTTTATAAGATCATAGTTGCCTTTTTTGAACTTATAATTGATGATTTTGGTGTGGATGTACGTTGAGACCAAAGTCAATCATGTTGTGGTCACTGTTGGAAAAGGGTTCTTTAATTTGTATTCCGCAAATTGAATTCAAACTATTGCAGAAGATGAGATCGAGGCAGATGTTAAGCCTAGTGTTGTTGGTTACTAGTTGTTCTAGTCCCAGATTTGTTACTGCATTGTAGATGTTTGCATGTGTGGGTTCAGTTGTACATTCGTTAAGGGTCCAGTTAATATGAGGTAGATTGAAGTCACCAAGAAAGATAAAAGCATGTGGACAGGATGCTGCCCATGTTAGTAATGTATTTAGCTTGTTTGCATGTTCGATGTCATAATCAGGGGTTCTGTAACATAGTAAGAACCGAAATGTGATATTTAAGGACAGTTCATAGATGATGGTCTCAGGAATAGCAAGTTCCTGGGTAACTTGGATGTTTTTTAGATGTAGGGACTTTTTATAGAAGATAGCAGATAGAGAAATCCTCTACGGATTTCACAATTTGATTGGTAAACATGATAGTATCTTATTGTGGTAATAGAGTCAGGGAGAGATGCGTTGAGCCATGTTTCAGAGACAAATATAATGTCGAATTTAGCCGTATTTAGTAAGAGGAAAAATTCATATTTTATTTACAAGGCTTCTTGCATTGAGTAGCTTGCATTTAAGGCCAGTTGTAGTTGGAATAGAGGTAGTTAGGGCCGTGCATGCCTAGTCATTCATAGTATCTGAAGCTCATTTCATCTTCTTGTTCTTCTGACATAAGTGAGGCTTTATTTACTCTATATGAAGTTCCAAGTCTGTTCAAACTAATAAAAGGACATAGCTCTCATTTCTTAAAAAAAAACAACCAAAAAAAAAAAAACCAACAACCCTCCATTCGTTCTCAGAAACTAGTGGAAAAACATTTCACCTTCTTTCATATAGTATAGTGCTGACATGCAAGACACAGTTTTCCCGTAAAACAAGCCAGAGGGGATTATACCTCAACACTACTAATTTTATTTGTTGCTTTTCCTCATCTGCCTTGGACCCCTAAACATCTCAGATGTTTTCTTAAACACTCCCCAGTTTTTTCGAGTTACTTGCCAAGGAGTTATGTGCCATGCCGGTAGTTCTCAATCATCTTTGAAACTTTCTGGAACAGTGTTGCTTGTATCTTTAAAATTTATATTGTTTTATTGTTTCCTAGTATGGTTTGATTGCTTATTAGTAACTTATGACTATCACTAAGCGTTGTACCTTATGATTCTTGATGAATGTATTTTTTTAATTTATGTACACTGAGAGCATATGTATCAAAGACAAATTCCTTGTGTGTCTAATCACACTGGGCCAATAAAGAATTCTATTCTATTCTATTCTATTCTATTCTATTCTATTCTATTCTATTCCATTCCATTCTACTCCACTCCACTCTATTCTATTCTATATTCCATTCCATTCCATTTATTCTATCCTATCCTATCCTATCCTATCCTATCCTATCCTATCCTATCCTATCCTATCCTATCCTATTCCATTCCACTCCACTCCACTCCACTCCACTCCACTCCACTCTATTCTATTCTATATTCCATTCCATTCCATTCCATTTATTCTATTCTATTCTATTCTATTCTATTCTATTCTATTCTATTCTATTCTATTCTACTCTACTCTACCCTACTCTACTCTACTCTACTCTACTCTACTCTACTCTACTCTACTCTACTCTACCCTACCCTACCCCACCCCACTCCACTCCATTCCATTTCATTCCATTCTTTTCTATATTCCATTCCATTCCATTTCATTCTATTCTATTTTCTATTCTATTCCATTCCATTCTATTCTATTCTAATTCTAATTCTATCCTACTCTACTTTATTCTATTCTATTCTGTTCTGTTCTATTCTATTCTATTCTATTCTATTCTATTCTATTCTATTCTATTCTATTCTATTCTATTCTGTTCTGTTCTGTTCTGTTCTATTCTATTCTATTCTATTCTATTCTATTCTATTCTATTTATTTATTTATTTGATTTATTTATTTGATTTGCCAATTGTTTACAAGATAATAAGTATAAATGTATACATAGTTGTGAATACATGAAATGGTTACATATAAGAAAATAAGAGAATAAGAGAAACAATAGGACAGGGACGGTAGGCACGTTGGTGCGCTTATGCCGCCCCCTACAGACCTCTTAGGAAAGGGGTGAGGTCAATAGTAGACAGTCTAAGGTTAAAGTTTTTGGGGTTTGGGGAAGAAACTACAGAGTCGGGTAGAGTATTCCAGACATTGACCACTCTATTGCTGAAGTCGTATTTCCTGCAATCAAGTTTGGTGCGGTTTACTTTGAGTTTGTATCTATTGTGTGCTCTTGTGTTGTTATGGTTGAAGCTGAAGTATTCATTGACAGGTAGGACATTGCAATGTATGATTTTGTATACCATGTGTAAGTCAGACCGAAGGCAGGCGTAATTCAAGGTTTTCTAGTTCTAGAATTTCAAGTCTGGTGGCATAAGGTATTCTACAGCGAGTAGAGGAGGAGAACTCTTCTTGTGAAATATTTCTGGACTTTCTCAATTGTGCTAATATCAGATACGTAGTGTGGGTTCCAGACTGATAGAACTGTATTCGAGTATTGGTCTAGCAAATGTTTTGTATGCTCTGGTTAGTAGTGTGATATTACCAGAGAAAAAGCTACGTGAGGATTAGGTTAACAACTCTTAATGCCTTTTTGGCTATGTAGTTGCAGTGTGCTCTAGCACTTAGATCATTAGAGGTGAGTATTCCAAGGTCCTTTACAGAGCTTGGGTCATCAACAAGATCTTGACTATTCAGCTTGTATTTTATTTTCTGATTTTTTTTGCCAATATGTAAGACAGAGCATTTATTTGTTGAGATTTGAAGTTGCCATTTGTTTGACCATTCGATACATAGTCAAGATCTTTTTGTAGGGTAGCAGTATTGTCTGTGGTATTGAACAGCTTTACATCATCAGCGAAGAGAACGCAATTGCTCTTAATATGATCACAGAGGTCGTTTATGTAGAGTATGAAGAGAGTTGGTCCCAGAACACTGCCTTGGGGAACACCACTATTGACAGGTACTGGATTTGATAGGACGCTCCCGATTTTGACCATTTGTTGTCTGTTTGACAGGAATGCTTCTATCCAGTTATTCAGTTGTCCAGAGATACCATAGGATTTTATTTTAGGAGTAGTTTGTCGTGTACCACTGAATCAAAGGCTTTACAGAAGTCTATGTAGATTACGTCTATTGTTTTGCCCTGGTCGAGTTGTGTCGTCCATATGTTTTTGCAGTGTAAGAGTTGCAGATTACAGGATAGTTTTTTCCTGAAACCAAATTGTTTATTGGAGAGTAGGTTATTTGTCTCTAAGTGAAGGATGATGGATTGGTTAATAATTGATTCCATGACTTTACAGGTGACGCAGCATAAGGAGATTGGCCTGTAGTTTTCAACTAGGCTTGGGTCTCCTTTTTGAAGATGGGGATGACTGTGGCTTGTGACCATAGGTTAGCAAGGAGCTGGTTCTGAAAGATTTTTCAAAGATTATGCTTAGAGGTTTGGCTATGGCAGTGGATAGCTTTCTTAAGAAGTAGGCACATATTCCATCCGGTCCAATAGATAGAGATGGTTTGAGGTTGCGTATTGCTTTTTCAACATTGTCTTCTGTGAAATCGATATGTATTAGATCATTGTTGTTATCTGTGGTACGGCTAGGAAATATTGGGCATGATCCATTGCTGTTTACAAATACTGAGCCGAAGAATGTGTTAAAGATGTTGGCTTTAATGGTGTCGTCTGTTATGTTCTATTCTAATAACAGATAATCAGAACTAATTCAGGTGAAAACCCATATCACAGAGCAGTCAATTCAGTGGCAAAATTGAACAATAGTCAAGATCATGTATTTCGTTTTCAGGTAATTGTTAAACTTTCCACACAGCATAATAGTTTTATTTAATGACTTCTGGTGAAAGAAGAATGCACAGGTTTTTCATACCCAGGCTTCCATCCTCTTAAAAATTAAGAAAGTAGTTGGTGATTGCTTTTTCCCTCACTTGTCATGGAATGCTGGTGAGGGAAAAATCACTACCCTTAACTTATCCTGAATGAAAACTGTAGGGATAAGGAAAGCATAGCTCTTCCATATTTTTTTACAGAGGCAAAATACAAATTAGGCAAAAGAAATTATGCTACAGACTTTGGTGCAGTCTTACAGATAAGGATAAAATTATATTAATATGGCTTGCAAAAGAAAGCTGACATGTGCAACTTGGAGAAATGACTGCACCCTTGGATTGACAAAAAGAGTGAAACAAAAACACACTTATACAGCTTTCTTACTCGTATACAATTTTAACTAATAGAACATTATATATAATGGAAATCCAATAAGCAAACTCTAGAAAACATTTTTTTTGCATAAACCAGAGGATTCTAATCTGAAAACGGAAGATTCCCTGCATGCAATTCTACTGCTGCAAAAGCCTGAAAACAACATCATATGACAGTATCCAGAGTGGGTTTTTTTCCCCCATTGCAGAGCTATGTAGCACAAACAGAAGGTGCTATGACAGCTGCCAGAATAAATTGCAGATATTAGTAAAGCAGTTCCAGTCTGTTTCAAGATGGGAATAAGAACCGCCTGTATTTCATTCTCTGTGTCAGTAATTTCATTTAGTTGTTCCCATATTGTACAATAGCTACAATATCCTTTTTTGTCACTTCTCTTCTGTGTAATAAGGAGAAACACAAATGTCACGAAGACAGCTGACATGACAAATTTCAACATGTATCTAATGTGATGTCACGCAGAATGGCAACTCCTAAGACAAATGGAAATTAGTTACCTTTCTGATATGTCATTTATGTAGGCATCTTATTAACCTTCTGTAGATCTACAGCACTTGGTCATATTGGCTCCCTATATATGAGTTATAACAAGAGAGGGGTGGATTGAACTGTTGGTTCAGAAGCTGTGTTGGCTTAGATCAGGGGTGTTAAACTCGCATTGTCATGGAATCATCACATGACACATCATGACTTTTTTTCCCTTCACTAAACCAAGCATGGGTGTGTGTTGAGGTAATTCCCCGTTAGGAGAATGAGCACATACAGGGAGACGTATTTGAGAGAAGTGTTTGAATAATACACACACAGTACACAGATACACTGTACAGTAAATGTAGGTTTTTACTTCAAGAAAGGTTTAAGCAAAGTCCAAAATAAGCAATCCAAAGTCATTCACAGGTAAATCAGTCAGTTTTTCAATCCAGGGATAATCCAAATATCAAAGTCCAGTGTCAAAAAACAGTTCAGTAACAGACTTACATTAAATCCAGTAATATCAGTCAATTAGAAGAAATGGAGCAACGGCAATATTTTCCAACAGAAGGAAACAGAGATACATTCACACTCTCTTCTGAGACTCAGACTAAAACAATCCAAGTTTCTGGCTCCATCTGATGGCTGTTTGAAAAACCACACCCAATTACAGTTTTACATTTTCTTAAAGATACAGTTTTTAAATGTTTATCCTGGTTTATATATTTCTAACCCAGATACCTGTTAGGTGACTTATATTCCTAACAGCATGGCCAGCATGTTGTGCATCCATGGGCCAAGAGTTTGACAGCCCTGGTTTAGATAGAGACATGGTGGTGCAATGGTTAGAATGCAGTATTGCAGGCTAATTCTGCTGACTGCCATGAGTTCGATCCTGCTTGGCTCAAGGTGGACTCAGCCTTCCATCCTTCCGAAGTCAGTAAAATGAGGACCAAGATTGTTGCTGACTCTATAAACTGCTTAGAAAGGGATGTAGAGCACTATGAAGTGGTATGTAAGTCTGAGTGATATTGCGATTGCTTCTTAGCTGACTGTAGACCTCTTTTATTAAGCTGGTGATAAGGCATGGGAGGTCTCTGGGGAAATGATAGTATCAGGGTACCATAGAGACAAGTAGAGTGAAGTTTATAGTAATGGGAGGCACTGGGCAGGGCATTCCAGCCCCACAATTTTTTCCATAGTTCCAGAATGTGTATGACTTAAGTCTCAGGTTGCTATTGGTGAATGTGAGGGCATTCTCAATAGAATCCCATTTATTTATGATTTAATAGCAGGTTACTGTGTATCCCTGACATACATAATTCAAAACTACCTGAAGTTGAGGATGTTATCCTGTCAAAAACCTTCTGTTCAGAGTTTCAGATGAGCACAATACTTGGGAGGAAGTACGAAGATCCCGTGCCAAATTTTGATTGTGACGAAGTGCCCTATTTCACAGAGCTCTATGTGCATACAAGCATATGAATGCTTGTATGTATTTTAAATAGCGTTGTAGGAACAAATTAGAGACACATGTAAATGTAGGATTCTATCTACTATGTTCCCGGTTATCTTCTGGGCTATCTTCATCAAGTAAAAGCAATGCAACTTGTGCGAGCCGTTCCAGAGTTGTTTTGGAGAATTCTTCTTCATGGAAAAAGAGGACAAGAGGGAGACATTCTTTGTCATATGGTTCAACTTGCCCACAGAAGCCCAGTTGGTCCCCAAAAGTCTACTGTTCAGTTTGAAGAAATGGTAAATGCACTTTTGGTTTCCCAAGAGAAGGAAAGGGGGCCAAATCTGTCTGATTTGTTTTTCATTTTGATATGTACTTATGTTTTTATTTATGTCGTATTTTAATTAACATGTTTAGGAAAGCCATTTGGGAGTTTTAAGAAGATTGAGATTTATTGTGGATTTTTGTGGATACCGAATGTTCCTAAATCCTTGACTTTGGAAGGATATACATTTTGTACAAATAAATAAATCTATACACATACATATATTTCTAGATGTTATTCTCTCTTTTTTTCAGATTCTGGGAACCGGGTGGAACTCTTTTTGGTGCAGGAGCACACTTAGTGATGTTGCAAGCCACATTATATACATGGATTTCTGACTGGACTGCTATCTATCAGAAAAGGTGTAGGGTCTCCTGCTTGGGTGGGTGGGGGGTTGGACTAGATGACCTAGAAGATCCCTTCCAACTCTGTTAATCTGTTAAAATGTGTGGTGATGATGCAAAGATATAGATTCAAAGATGTAAAGTTCACCAGAAACAATCTGAGATTCAGATGAAACTAGATTTTTTTTTCATGTTTTGACAGAATGGAGTAAGTTTCTTCCTTTTAAAACTCTGTCTCTATTTAGAGATTATCTGGTTTACATTAATGCTCTTACTTCTTATTAGGATCCTTGCAATAATTTTTCCCAGTGCCCCTAAGAATGATCTCTGCCTTGTTATTTCATAGGGGAAGGTAGACCTCAATAAATTTACTTATGAGTGCTTCTTCAAATCAATGACATTATATTTCTCCTTTTCTCCAAAATACAAATGGAAGGCACTCATACTATGAGAATGAAGATTCATTTTTAGAAACACTAAAAAGAATATACAGGCAAAGACAGTTAAACCACTTACCCTGACTATCTGTGTTAAAAGAAAAAATATTTTAAGCAGACGAGAAAGTAATTTATGGAAAAGAAATGGGTACAGAACCCACAGCCAGGCATTCAATTTTGTAAGAAACAAACATGATCTCCCTTTCTAAATCATATGAAATATTTGGCCTTCGGGTATTTTTCACAAAGTATGTTGACTTAAATTAAAATGTACTTTTCACATTTATTTATGCCTTGATTGGACCATGTGATGGATTGTTTGGGGAGGGGAAAAAACCTGGAGGGGATTAAGCCTGGATTCCCCAACGGGTGTTAAGGAAAACAAACTAAACAGGACGTGCAGCGAAGTCAGATAGGAAGACAGGTAAATGTGTGAGATAAGTTTTCTAGTTAACACGCAGTAAAAATACAGATACGCTTGTGCTATCAAAAATATAGTTTATTCCATTTAAGAATTATAGCATAGTCATAATAAACGGTCCATTAGTCATATATCAATTTCAGTCAAGTCTTGTCGGGGATACTCTATTTGCAAAGTCCGTGTTGAATAGCCAATGTCAGTTCACTTACAATAAATCAGTCCAATCTTTATCTTCTCTCCGTTGAGAAAATCAACACTCCCTTTTTCTCCCCGTGCTCCAGCAAGAACGCAGTCATCAATCCATCCAGTAATTAGGGATCAGTAAGCCAGAGAGAGTGAGCTGCAATTGCCTCGCTTCTTATATAGTGCTTTTACAACCACACCCTTAATTACATTCTTGCTGTTAAAGTCACACACACTTTAACTAACAAACCATGATACCATATTTATTATTTTTACCCAAACCAGTTAGGGTAAACAATGTTATCCCTAACAACTTTTAATTAGGTGAAAACCACGGGAATGTTCAGAGTCGGTTTTTACCAGCCTGTGCCAATATGACATATCAAATAAAAATATTCTTTGAGGAATTGACCTGCCTTGGAGTTTGGCTTGCTGTGGGTATGTTACTTGGAACCCTGGCATATTCTTTCAATGGAGCATGTTGTGATCATACAGGCCAAGGGTCTCCAACAGAGGTGGTATTCAGCAGGTTCTGACCAGTTCTGGAGAACCAGTAGCGGAAATGTTGAGTAGTTCGGAGAACCGGCAAATACCTCGGACTGGAGATTTTAAGTATCCTTCCCCTGCCACGCCCACCAAGCCACACCCACAGAACCGGTAATAAAAAAAATTGAATCCCACCACTGGTCCCCAACCTTGTCAACTGTAAGACTTGTGGACTTCAACTCCCAGAATTCCTTAGCCAGTAAAGCAGGAATTCTGGGAGTTGAAGTCCACAAGTCTTAAAGTTGACAAGGTTGGAGACCTCTGATATAGGCAACATGGCAGGTAGACAAAAGAAAAATAAAAGATTCTTCTATGCTTTGATGGCTATATTGGCATAGATACTGCAAATGTAGTGTGCTTTTACTGGACTTAGCTCTGTTTCTAGTGCTAGTGGACACTGTCAATTTTTAGAATAAACATGTATCTTATAGGCTCTATTGACCCCCATTAGCTTGTTTTTGGTAGTGTTCAAATTATATTTCAAGAACTCCCATAATAAAAGTGTTTAGATTAGAAAATTAGGCTTTGTTACTTGGCTTGATTTCATCTATAAAGTTTCAAAAATGTGTCTCACCACACATCTACAAGTTGTAAGAATACACACCTGGTAAATTGCATTTAAAAAAAAAAAAAGCTTTTAATATATGTCCACTACTACCCAGATATGTATTCATTTCTCAGCAGTGCAACTTAGTAGGTAAAATAATAAATGACTTACAAGGGACTTTAAGTTGCACACTTGCTCTATCAACTGAAATTCAATCTCTCCATAAAGAGATACAATTCCATCTTCCCGGTGGTTATTAAAAATGACAAGTGAAATATCTTCAAGCGGCCTTATTTGGCTCTCCAGAGAACTTAAGTCAAATCCAAGGTACGTGCAGCAAAAATTGTTGTGTGTATGAAAAACTGGAGTTGACAGGTTGAAACGTAGTCTCCATAGACTCAGGGAGAATCAACTGAAATCAGTCAAATCCCATTAAACCCACTGTGGTTACTTACCTCTTGTGGTGTAAATGACGGAACATTAACTGTTTTTCCCTACCCATATCAATAATTCAGCTAATTTGATGAAAGCAATCTCTGTGATTCAGTATTTGTTCCTCAGTAATAATTACTGCTTGGGACATGCTTTAAAGACTTTAAGATCTAATTATAAAAGGCAACGGCAAATTTTGAAGATGGTTTTAGGCAATTAGGCATATCAAAAATGAGAAATAGATTTCCTTCTCTATGTTTAATTGTATTCAGCTATTAAGTAGGTTTGTTGTGCAGGTCTATATAGAAAATGAAACCTGGAAAGCAATTGTTGAGCTACGTTATTAGCACCTGTATTCATCATTTAGGCTGTCATCTATCTGCACGACGATGGTATAATATTCACTGAACTCAGATTTATTTCCTAATAGAAATGGGAATGATGCAAAGCAGCAAAGCTGATATTTTGTACTAAAGAAAAAGCTAAAACACAATACGTGATTGGATAGTTAATTCTTAAGTATAGAAAACCAAATTGTGGATGAAGGTAAATATTTCAGCAATCCTTTAAATAGGACAGAAATTGTGCCTTTCCTTGATTGATTACACTCATACCGTGTTTCCCCGAAAATATGTTAATGTTGGGGTCTCAAACTAGAGACTTTCCTCCAATGGAGAAAGGGGAGATTAAAGCCTTTCTTGTAAATTATTATATTTGTTATTCGTTATTGACCAGTGGCACTGGTTTCATCCTTCTATTGGGACCCATTAGGCATAGATAGCCTTCATAAATCTCACTTTAAAAATGTCTCACTTATCAGTAGATACGTTGTATTCATTGTGGTCATAAGTCAAGGGATACCTGTAATTGTAAATTGTGTGTTCTATGTTTAGCACAAACAACTGCTCTGTGGCAGTTTCAAGATTATGAAAGTGTTTTTTTTCTCTTCCAGCTCTGATATCTCTTGGAAAATACATCATGTGCAACACTAAGGGTCATAAATGAGTGGCAGAACATGAGAGTTCTATTATGGCAACACATAGGTAACAAAATTCATGTTTAATTCTTCAAAGAGCCACTGCTACCGTGTTTCTCTGAAAATAAGACCCTGTCTTATATATATTTTTTGCCACCAAAGAAGGCACCGGGTCTTATTTTCAGGTGATGTCATCCACTGACTAACCTCACATGCATCCGTCACCCTTCCTTCCGGCCTCCTTTTCGCTGTCAGAGGCCTTCAGTAACTTCTTCTGCTGGCAAGGCTTTTCTGAAGGCCTCTGCAGCCTATAAGAGAGCTCTGGATCAATCCAGAGTTTTGTGATCAGCTACAGAAGCTTTCAGGAAAGCCTTGCTGGCTGCAGAAGAAATGGACCGGCAAGGCAGGTGTTAGGGTGTGCAAGTCTAAACAACTGTCTAAAGATAAGTAGTAAGGCAGCTCTACTCCCCCATCCCCAACCTAGCTTAATTTTTGCCTGTGCACTCTGGAGTGGGCGGGATCTTAATTAGGGCTTATTTTGGGGGTAGGACTTATATTAGGCACATGTGTAAAAATCAAGCTAGGACTTACTTTCAGGGTAGGTTGTATTTTCAGGAAAACGGGGTATTTTCAGTAGAAAACCTTTTTGGCTAAATAGACAAAGGCTGTCATGCCAAAGAATATTATTTAGGAAGGACCTGGATCAAAGTTCATATTCGTGAACATAGTGCTGCTCTTTTAGACTTCCTATTCACTGTATGAGAACATATACATCCAGCAGGTTTATTTAGAAATTCTAATATTTGGAATATAATTGTTGCATTTCTCCTTAAAGGGCTGATGGCAACTGGGTTCTTCTAATCCTTCCCCCAGTGACCAGCCCGATCTGACTCAGACACAACAACACACCTAGGAGGGAGTTATAGGCTTTAATTAAACATATTGGCTGCTAAGATAAAATCAAATTAAACTACACCATAATATAAAACATTAAATCTTATGGTGAGCAGTGTTGTTCAAGATAAAAAATGTCTCAAAGACTGTCCTTTTTGGCTAGTAAGAGACCTATCGAGTCCACCTCTCTTGGCAGCCAGAATACAGTCTTGTATCCTGGCCAAAGGTCTTCAAACTTGGCAAATTTAAGACTTGTGGACTTCAACTCCCAGAATTCCTGAATGGCTGGAGGAGGAATTCTGGGAGTTGAAGTCCACAAGTCTTAAAGCTGTCAAGTTTGAAGGCCCCTGCTCTACATTGAGATATAATTGTCCTGCCTTCCTTGGGTGGTAACCTCTCTCTCCCTTTCCAAAGGAGTGCAACCTCTTTTCCTTATAGCGGCTTCATTCTGTTCACTCCTTCTTAGTCCTTTTTTCCCTCAGCTGCTTAAATCTGTTGTTCTTCTCAGAACTTTGACTTAACTGCACCTACTGGGGTGTATAGCCCACTTTCTGCAGCCAACCTGCCATGGCAAAATTGCTACAGGACAACTTGCCACTTGATACAGGACAACTTTCCATGGGCCAAGAGTTATACTAATATTGAAGAAATAATCCAATTGAATCATTAAAGAAAAGATGCCAAAATAGAAGCACAAAATAAAATGTGAATGACAAAAATTAAAAGATTTTTAAAAATTAATTTAAATAATTAAATGGAGTTGTTGAAATATCCCACCGCGAGTTGTCCCACAGAGAGCTGTCCTATCGTGAGTTGGCTGTAGCGAGTTGTCCAATTCCACCCTGATAGAGACTATATTTTCTCACCAATCTTTACTAGGGCCCCTTCTTGACGCAATTCCAGGAGGAAGTCCCCAACCAGCCAACCAGCCAGGGAATGCTGTTAATGCAGCAGGTTACACAATACATGGAAATGATTTCACAAAAAAATATGTATGTATGTATTAAACAAATTTACCTGGCTGCCCAATTGACACATAGGTGATTCTTGGAGGCCTACAATATTAAAAATCACAGCATAAAACACCATAAAAAACCAAACTCCCCCCTGTCCCCGGAGAGCAGCAATACTTAAATAATCAAATTAATCACTTGATTAGCTCCATCTCCATTCACGGTCCCACAAGCTAGCTAATAAAACCATGTTTTTAGGACCTTTTGGAAAAGAAACAGGAGAGAGGCCAACTATAGCTGAAGGGGAATGGTGTTCTCTAGAGAAATAGATAGACAAGATTTGTTTATTTATTATATATTTATCCTGCCTATAGTGCTATATTTGTAACTGAAGGTGGCAGACATAAACAATTATCCTCTATTTTGCGCACAATAACCTTGTGAAGTGAGTTGGGCTAAGAAAGAGGGAGTGGAGCAAAGTTACCCAAACAGCTCTTGTGCCTAAGGCAGGATTAGAACTCACAGTCTAGTGGTGTTTAGGGCAGCCAGCACCTTAGCCACTGCACCAAGTGACTCTCTGTATATAGAAATCACACATACAAAAAAGAAAACATCCAAAGGGCTGGCAGTTAGGGGCCGATATTTTGGCACTACAGAACACATTTTATTTTCCAAATGAAATACAAGCAGTTTCCATGGGTCCCTTTCCACAGAAAGATAACTTTCCCCATCACTGTAAAAAATTTCCCCAGGAGGATCCATGTGTTTTTCAGATATTACAAAAGAATATAATAAAAACAACTGATGAAAAGCAGTCAGTTGTAAGTGGAGACTCACGATGCCCTTTCAAAAGATTTTAAAAGGAATTGCTTTATTTCTCTTTAAATGGCTTTAAAAATAGATTATGGGAAGGTAATTGCGGGCACAACCATATTCTCAGGAAGGATTGCTACCCCCTACCCATGAATGCACACATCTTTCTTTTCAGACCATCTATGCAGTCGTTTTATTTATTTACTTTCCATTCCAGCAAATACTCTTGAAACCCACTGTAAAGCTTTTTATTTTAAAACTGTCTGAGGCACATCATTTTGATGTTACCATCTGCTTGAGTGACAAATTCCACTTAAACAGCTTTATTGAGTCTATACAAAAAGCCTTTTGGAAATCTTAGCAAAGAACTTACCTTTTAGTTCCAGAAGATATCTGAAAGGCTATTAGGCCAAAGCACAGTCAAGATTTATAGATTAAGTGAGAGGTTCTGGTGAAATATATCACGGTGACCCCTTATGGTGGCACTTATATTTATTTTAGGAACAAGCAAAAATGTCGTCTATATTTTAGCCTCATGATGTGAACCATAGGAGAGAAAATATTAGAAAAGGGAGAGAGAAAACTGTTCGCATCCAGAAGAGGAAGAGGTCTTTTACTGCCCTCACCTGGAGTAAATGAAACCAGCAAAATAAAGTTAGATTTTTTTAAAAATGCCAATTCTAAGAACTGAATTTGGAAAAAGATCAGATTTGGCGAAGATGTGAAACAAGAACATATAGCATCTGCATGTCTATTTAGCTTTATATACAAGTAATGTATCATCAGAATAGCAGATTGGAAGAGATGACAGTTATAGTCAAATTTGAAGGTGAAAATGCTAACAGCCTGACATATGCAGATGCCACTTTTGTTGACTAAAAGTAAAGAACAAGGTTCTCATTATGAAAGTACAAAATGGACCTGATAAATGTTAATTAACAGCGAATCTAAAGTAATAAATGTGGTAAACAGTTTCTTTTGTGCTCAGGAATGGACAAAACTGGAAAGTAGGCTGGGGAAATAAGAAAGAGAATAAAGTAGGCTGAGGAAATAAGAAGAGAATAAACTAAAAGAAGGCAGATAAACAGAAATAAAATTATGAATGATAGGGATCTTTCTATGGTATGGAATAAAGCAATGCTTAAAGCAGTGGTTTACCTGGTGATAAAAAAAATGGTTTTGAGATACTGTGAAAAAGAGAGATAAAGATAACTAACCTGGAATTATGACTCCAAACATGGTTATCAGGAATGTCATGGATCAGGGTTTCAATAAAGATAAACTGCCTTCCTTTTGACAATGATCAGCAAGAAGAAATTGCCATACTTTAGCTATGCAGTATTAATTGTTGATGGGTTAGGGAAAAAACCCTACAATTCCTAGCAAAGCTACAGAAAAAGAAGGCAATGAATGAATCAATGGATAGGATCAAAGCAATTACAGGACTGCCTTGGAAGAGTTAGAGATTATTTCTAAAGATCAGTTCAGATAGCAAGCATTTATTCATACAGTCCTCAAATAACATAATTGGGAAATCGGTATACATTAACAATATATGCTTGTGTGAACTGGTGTTGTGAACTAAAGAAATGTAATTAATAAAGAGTCATTTGCATAGCAGGATCGTAATCCTGCACTTCCTATTGGCCCATATAATGGCAAGTTATGATTGGTTCATTCTGAGCAATCTGATTGGCTGTTAGCGGGCCGAGTCCCATTGGACGAGGTTCAAACCCTATAACAACATCCATTGGTCATCCGGATAGCAGTTCACTCTATAAAAGGGCGGCTGCTAACCGGGGTTTTTTGTCTCTGTTATCATGCTTTAAATAAAGAGCTGAAGTTCACAAGAAGCAGTTTCGTCTGCGTTTCTATGCCCATGCCTCATACTTAACACTATGAAAATTGTTATGGATAAAATATGCATTTTGCACACAGAGATAAGTTCCTGAGTTCAATCCACAAGTAAGATTGGGGGGAAATTCTTCAACTCCTGAGAATTACTGAGTGAAAACTCACTAAGCAGGGATGACTAGAGTTATATTCAACATATCTAGAAGGCACTGGGCTAACCTAGACTTGCATAGGCAATATGATAATACAAGAAAATCAAAATACAAAAAAATCAAGAGAAAAATATTGCAAATAGAAATAATTCAAGATCATTATCATTAAACAAACAATATTAACACTGTTGAAAACTAACTTTAATATAGGCAAAGTTCTAGACATTACCCTTACACAACATGATGAAAAAGAATTTCTATTATCCTTAATAAATTGAATTTTAAATGCATGAAGGCCAAACATTACTCAGCCCCATGTTATATAGAATTATAGAAATGTAATTCCAGATAAATATACATATATTCCTTCTCCCATGAGAGGATTAATTTTTAAAATTTGATGCCAAAGCTCAAAGATTCTTGACTGGTCTATAAACCTTGGCTTTTAATTCAAGGGTTATGTAGCAATAATAACACATTTCTCAAATCTCCATGAAGCTTTTCATTAAGATACAGGGCAGTAGTTTTGTCTCACATTTATAGGCTGGCCAGGCAGATATTAATAAACTAGAAGGAATTTCATCTTAACTATCAAATGTGTCTTTAGCTACAATTTAATCTACTTCTTTGAGTAAAAGCCCATTGCTTAAAGCCATGTTGGCAACTTTAAGATCTTTGGACTTTAACTCTCAGAATTCCCATTTTGAACATTGAACTCCACACATCTTAAACTTGTCAAATTTGAAAAGCACTGGCTTAAAGAGTTTTGGCCATGAAAATAGATTTTGAGTTAGATTTTGTCCATGCTAACCTGAGAAATTATTCTTATGAACTTTGCCTCAAGAACTGTTTTCTTGATTACAAAATTATATTGTGCATCTCATTTGACTTGCTCATTTTGTACAACCCATTCCGACAATATTTCCCTCTCCTATTCTGTTTCCCAAATTCGCCAGAATGTTGTAAAATAAGGATAAAGAGGGAGTTTTCAGTCTTGCTTCTTGTGTACTCATGGTATCCCTTCTTAGACACCCTCTCTTCTGGGTTTAAATGATTTACACATTCCTAAAATCACCTTATTGAAGGTGAACGTTTACTATTTCAGAGCTAAAGAATTATAGTATAAGGAAAATTATTAATCCTTCAACAACTCCCCCAAACTACTCCAAAAAATTAAAGTGGGCAGGTACTCCGATTTATTTTCAGATCATTCATGTGAAAAAAGTTAGATTGAAAATTCTGGGAAGATTTGAGTTTTGACTTCTTCAAAGTTCAAGACTCCGTTTCTGTCTCAGCTGAGGGTGCGACTCCTTTTAAGAGTGGCATAATGAAGTAAATGGAAGCTTTGGGAGAAGGGACCTATAGGAGATTTGCCAGTGGTGGAAATGCACATTAAATAGTAGAGGTTCCCCTTGAAGAACTGTGAAGTTTGGCGAATTGATAACTGCTTAACTGCAGATGGTTATAAGTTGGAAGGTGGCTTGTTGAGGGGACGTAAGCAAAAGGTCCCAAGGCGCATGCATGTAGGCCTGTATTGGAAAGCCAGTTCATAGTTCTTTTCATCATGGGAACCTGAGAGATGCTCGGATGGATGCTCCCAGGACGGCTGTAGCTACAGCTTTTTCTCGCCCACAGCCGAGAGTTGGTGACAGCCTGAAGTCCCAAGAGCGTGAATATCTCCTCAATAGTCATGGCCTGATCGTGGTTCTCTGTGAGGAGTTTTGTGGAAAACACCCACCTGTATCTGCTATCATTCGCAACACCGAAATCCTCTCCCGCTGGATCATTGGTGTTTTTTGGCACAGAACTTCGGAAACAGCCCCTGTTTGTCCAACAGACAAGAAGTTGAAACCAGATACTGAAAGTGTTGTCCAGAAACTCAGGAACCAAGTTTGCGTGGATCCTGTGCCCATAATTTTGAAGAGAAAATATTAACCTAGAAGGATCCTTGGTGCTCTCTGAACTTGGCAGATGTTTCATTACCCATTATTTACTAGGTAAATGTCAGTGCTTCAAGCAACCAACCAAGCTCTGAAAAGCACCAAGGACCCCTCATTGCAACCCTGAGCCACACATATTCTTCTTTATTGATAACAACCAGTGGTGGTATTCTACTGGTTCGGCCCAGTTTTGGCGTACCTATAGCACCGAAGATCAGCTGGCAGAGAACCAGCTCGCTCCGAGTCTCTCTGCAGTTGGCCCCACCCACCCACCCCTGCTCCTGGGTCCTTTTAAACCTCTCAGCTGTTTGGCATGGCAGCGCGGATTGCTGTGCTAAACAGCTGAGAGGTGCAGTAGCTTAGTTTTTACTGTTTTAATGCATGTGCGTAAGTCGTGCGACCCCCCCCCTGCAGCCATGTCCACCAGGTCACACTCACAGAACTGATGGTGGAAACTTTTGAATCCCACCACTGGTAATGACCTTTGAAAATGGCTTTTTCCACCTTCCCTCAACATCAAAGGGGCATGTCTTTCTACAGAGTACAGGAACAAATCACATACATTTGGTATATGTGATGCCTCAGAAAGGAACTACCCTGTTTCTCCAACAATACGGCCTCCCCCAATAGGAAGTCCCAGCATGTTTTATAGGCATGAAATGAAATTAAGCCCCTCCCCCCAAATTAAGGCCTATATTAAAACATGCGAAATGGGGGGGAATGGTGGGGGGGCTTGCCGTTAGAAAGTACTTTTGTTGCACACCCGGATATGGTGCTGCCTGCGTTGACCCCGATATGAAGTGCCCCACCAACGCCGAGGTCAACATCCAAGCCGTCGCCGCCCGCCCGAAGATGCAAGGGGGGGGGAATTAAGTCACTCCCGAAAAGACGGCCTAGTCATTTTTTCGGGGCTCAAAAAAAAAAAAAAAAAAAGACCCAGCCTTATTATATGAGAAACACGGTATTAAAAACATTGATTACATGAGAGAAAAGACAGATGTTTCATCCCTTATAAGTAAGCTAGTTTTTGCATGTAAAAAATGGCTAAAAAGAAAACAGTCATTTCTTGGACTTCAAAAGGAAACATGGCTGCCATGACAATGTGCTAACATCAGTTCATTGGTTAATGTAATTAAATAAATAATAATTAAATTAAAAAGTTAGCAATAAAGCCTAAAATTCCAGGTTACAGAAGCAAGCTGCCACATTTGTATATCTCCATAAATGTCATCCATGTAGAATCCTTGAAGATGGAGCATGGAAATGTAAAGAGAATTCCTGCCTCTTAGGAAAGTTTTGCTTATCTGCAGCTCTTAAAGATAAACCAAACCTACTCTCTGTATTGCAGCTGAGCTTCATTTTCTTTTTCTACTCTATTCCCTTGGAGGACAAGAAGAAGTGTGGAAAGTTTGGAGCAGTTGTCAGGAAATCTGTGGTTTAGACCACTCTCTTTAAATCCAGATCTCCAACATTCCCAGACAGATACAGGTCACAAAAGTCTACAGTAATATATTGAGCAAAGCTTTAATTGCAAAAAGGGACTGTAATTTACTTGGGAATATAAGAAGCTAATATTCATATCTTGGAGTTATACTTAGCAATTGTCAAGCATCTTGAAACAAAAATAGATATTTCTGATTGGAGACATGAAGATTGAACTTAGGCTTTCTATATATGATTCGTGCTGCAATTTGTTCCTAAAATACCTTTCGTAGGAGCTGTTGGGAGATCTTCAAAGAAACTAGGTGCTGTGAGCTAGGCTGGGAAGCTGAAGAAAAAACTTCCAAAAATAAAGCAAAGTGAACTGTTTATTCGAGGCAAAATAAAAACAAAATTGAATGTCTTTTGTAAGACATTCAGTTGTGCAAAATTGAGCTCAACTGGAAGAATGTTTGTTACCCTTATTCCTATAGACAAGAAAGGGTGCATAAATAATAAAACATTTCTAGAAGGAAAAATCCAGTATCAGGACAGGGTTGGATACAGCTTATTTTTTTTTCTATTAGGTTTTTTTTAAAAAAGCATGTATGGAAACTCCAGGCTGGCAATTTTTACAAGCAAGTGGGCAAAATTAGGGTATCAGCATCAGATAGGTTAAATAGATTCAGCTTGTCCTGTAGCTTATGTCATTGCTCCTGACTGGTCACCATTCTCTTTCTTGATGTAGCAAGAAACATGTAGCAATAGACTTATATATCACTTGATGTAGCAATAGACTTATATATCACTTCACAGTGCTTTACAGCCCTCTCTAAGCAGTTTACACAGTTAGCATGTTGTTCCCAACAAACTGGGTCCTCATTTTACCTACCTCAGAAGGATGGAAGGCTGAGTCAATCTTGATCCAGTGAGACTCGAACTGCCAAACTGCAGGCAGAAGTAGCCTGCAATACTGCATTCTAACCACTGTGCAACCATGTTAGTTATCAGTAGGGCTTACCTAAACCACAGCAAAATAGAAGTTGAATGCAAATTTAAATTACTGCCTTTCCTCCCTTTAATTGATGATATGCCATTACGTCAATAGTGCCTATTAGTAACCATATAGATAGATTTTCTCCAGGAAGATTTGTCCCCAACATGGTTGTTCAGATCTTCCAAGATGTATGTCCATCACCCTAGTAATTAAATCCATCAATGTGTTTATCATCTGTGGTAAATAAAAATAAAGTTTTATTTTATAAACAAAATGTAACTTTCTCTTTTAAAAAGTTAAAAAATTAGAACAATTTTTTCTTGATTGAGATGCGATACATGATGAACATTAAAGAAATTGAAAAAACAAAGTTCAAGGCCATTCACCAAAGCAATAGTTTTATTTTGTTTTTACTTGTATAGAAGTAAACAAGGTCCATTTTCAAGATGATCCCAAATTACTATCAAAGAGTTGGAAAATGTGGGCAATAACAAACAGACCCAAATACTATACGCATGTATGTCATTGAACTCTCAGACTGATATCAACATTCTTTCTGGCTTGTAAAGTAATTCTATCCAATGCCTAAAATTACTTAGCTGCTTCATTGCACTTGCACTTAGTTTTTGACTATTGAAACTAAAAATAAAATGATTAGCAAATTCAGGGGAAATGCTTTGTTTGCCAAACATTTTATAAATAGACTTGCTTCTCTACTGGACTTTGAGTGTTTCCATTTCTCATAGATAATCTGGCCAGGAGGGGGCTCTGTTGCACTTGTAATACACATGCATAGCTCTCATGCTTTTCTCTTTCAAGATAAACATTGCTTGAAGAGTCCATAAAAGAAGCAAGAAAGGAGTTAAAGATGCACAATAAAGAGTTAAAATAACTTTAGTCCTACAGCATCCTACTTTTCTGTCCTAACAATCACTGCTTCCACCATGTTTTTGTTGCTTTAACTTCTCATCTTTCTGAAGTTCTCACCTGTGTCCTATCACTTGATGTTTCTCTCTCTTTTTTTTAGCATTTAGTATTTATTTGATTTGTCAATCACTTACAAGATACGGGTATAAGAATAAATATAGTTTTGAATACATGAGATAGATACTTATAAGAAAATGAGAAAAATAAAGAATTTATTTATTTGTTTGTTTGTTTGTTTATTTGTCAAGCAATTATTAGATAACAGGTATAAGTACAAACATGGTTATGAATACATGAAATGGATACCAATAAAAAGAAACAATAGGACAGGGATGGTAGGCACGATTGGTGCACTTATGCATGCCCCCTACAGGCCTCTTAGGAAGAGGGTGAGGTCAATAGTAGACAGTCTAAGGTTAAAGTTTTTGGGGTTTGGGGAAGACACCACAGAGTCAGGTAGAGTATTCCAGACATTGACCACTCTGTTGCTGAAGTCGTATTTTCCGCAGTCAAGTTTGTTGCAGTTAACCTTGAGTTTGTATCTATTGTGTGCTCTTGTATTGTTATGATTAAAGCTAAAGTATTCATTTGCAGGTAGGACATTGCAATGTATGATTTTATATAATATATTTAGATTGGACCAGAGGTGGCGTAGTTCTAGGTTTTCTAGGTCTAGAGTTTCAAGTCTGGTGGCATAAGGTATTCTGCAACGAGTAGAGGAGCGGAGAACTCTTGTGATATATTTCTGGACTTTTTCAATTGTGTTAATATCAGATACAAGAGATGGGTTCTAGACTGATGAACTGTATTCAAGTATAGGTCTAGCAAATGTTTTGTATGCTCTAGTTAGTAGTGTGATATTACCAGAGAAGAAGCTACGTAGGATTAGATTAACAACTCTTAATGCCTTTTTGGCTATGTAGTTACAGTGGGCTCTAGCACTTAGATCATTTGAGATGAGTACTCCAAGGTCCTTGACAAAGTCTGGATCCTCAACAAGGTCTTGACTATTTAGCTTGTATTTTATTTTCTGATTTTTTTCTGCCAATATGTAAGACAGAGCATTTATTTGTTGAGATTTGAAGTTGCCATTTGATTGACCGTTCTGATACATAGTCAAGGTCTTTTTGGAGGGTACTAGTATTGTCTGTGGTGTTGAATAGCTTTACTTCATTTCTCAGTTCATCCACAGTTCCTCATATATGTATTTTGTCATTTGATCCTCACTCATTTTCTCTATTAGCAAATCAAATCTACTTCTTTGCTGCTAGTCACTAAGTCCACTGTCTTTTGTTCATTCATTCTTAATCCTGTGTCTTCTTACTTTGCCACAGATGTTAAGTAACACATTATCTCTGGGTTCATTTGGAAATGAATTTTGGCAATTCTTTTCATCTCTATTTTTGGTTCCTAGTGTCCTAGCTTAACAGAGGGTTTTTTATTATCCCCATTTCATATCCAAGAAATGTGGTATTATTCATTTACGTGAACTGTCCCTGTTTGCCCCTACTGCATCAATAATCACCCACAAACTATTCAATTTGTTCGATCCTATCTTCCCATAATTGCAATCCATTCTACAAATATTTGAGCTGATTATTTACTTTCCCCTTGCATATTGGCAAGCCTGCTGTTTGTTAACCAATGGAGTTCACTGTTCTTCTGCTCAAGGTAAAGTATACACTGCAATCTGTTTGAAATAAAGAAGTTTTTTTAATTAAAAAAATAACCTTTTATAAATATACCAAAGTCCCTCCGATAACTGTCCAGCTGCAATGTGATACAAATTCACCAGGAAATAAATCTCATTGGTCTCAACCTAATTTCAAAGTATAAAATTATAGGAACTGCAAAAAATGGCTTGCAGATTACCCATCTCATGTAGATTACCTTACCCAACAGTAAACTGATTATCTCTCTCCTTCAGATATTTGTCATTTCTTCTGCCCTTTACACTCTCATGTTTTCATTATAACTGGAATAGATCTTTTTATTCATAATGTCAAGCCTGACCTATAAAATGGCAGCAACTGAACAAATAAAGCAAAAACCAATAATGGTGGCAGAACAGCTTAAATAATACATTATTGAATCAAAGATGCTTTTAAAATTGAGACAACTTTTTGTCCCAAATAGATAGATTCACATATCATATGTGGCTTGCATGTTGTGATGCGTGGAGTCAGCCACAGTAATTAGTAAATTGTAACCTGTTTAGTACATTATAAAAAGCAGGAATTATTTGTTCACTAAACCATGATTAAATCAACCATGATTTAGTGAAGTGTAAAGCGTGGTATTGAAGATACAAAAATTTGTAGGGGAATAGGAAGATGAAGGAGTATTAGGTGTTCACTGCATTTAATTATTTATAAAATAATAAAGGCAGGAGAAACCTAAGTAAAAAGATTTTTTTTTTAAAGATTATCCTTAAAAACCTTTTCATAAACCTTTTCCTACACTATTTTCCATTTGATGTATTTTCTAGTTGGCACTGATTTCAGCAGAAACAAAAGAGCTATCAAAGATGATCCTACTACAGTACCCAGGCAAAGAGATGGGATTTATATATGAAATTTAAAAAAATATCCTGCAAAATAATATAACATTTTTTCAAAAAACAAGTTTCTTTAGCTTTGAAACAATGCAGAGAGAGAGTTCAGGTTCTCTCTCTCAAATTTCTATCCTGTTAGATCATGCTTGAAAAATATAATAATTTAAATAATATAATATCACATGACCTTGGGGGTGCTGCAAAGGTCATAAGAGTGAGAGCAAGTCATAAATCAATTTTTCAATGCAGTTGTAACTTTGAATAGTTATTAAAATGAATGTAAGTCAACGACTACTTGACTTGACAAGAACTGGATGCTTAGGGTGGCCTATAACAGCTAAGGAATTGGCAGCTGTGACTTCCCTTTTTTTGCATATATAATAATATATTAATCTTGCAAAATAAATGCTTGCCATTCCTAGCATGTGTACACATCCTCAGGACATCGTGTCTGGGTTACCAAAATTAGCCTTGGATTCCATTCTAAATCTAAATCCCGTAATGGGTGTGGACTATAAAATTGATAGTAATGTTGTTCTTAAATGTTCTGAACATTTAACATATCCTGAACTATTTCCCAAGTTTCTTTGCAAATATGTGACAAACAGACAGCTAACATCTCATTGTTTTCGTTAACCTAAAACGTTCACTTCACAGGAATTGAATCAACTATTATTTGCATAACAAATAATTTAGAAAGTTTGAACAAATCTCATACCAATTTCACCTTTCTTATCAGCTTGAAAGGGACGCGGTAATCTAGACCTAATCTTCTTTGTATCTCCACATGTATAATCATTTAGAAGTTCTTGAGAAATCAGTAAGCAAGCTACAAAAAAGAATTGCTTAGTTGGGATATACTAGGATTCATTTTGGCCTCTAAAAATGCATTGCACATTATTTTATTATTGTTTTGTTTCTGGAAAAACACTTCTAAGGACACATTTGCAAGAGCAAAACTAAATGGAGAAGAACATCTTATCTCCTTTAGCTTTCTGATATATTATGATGCATTCTTTTCTTGGGTTAAACATTGAAAAGTAATCATTTTATAGTGTTTTTATTCTTTTAGCTAGTAATCTGTCAGACACTATTTCTGTGTTCATTTCTTTATATTTATATATAATTTGTTGTACTGTCAACTGCAAAAGTCCCATGATAATTTTCTGGGCACATAAATAATAAATAATGTATATAAATACATAATCCTGCTCATTTTCTGGGATAAATTTAACGATCAATATCTGTACAATAATGAAAAAAGTGCTGTTTATATTGTATTCCAATACGATTCTATACACATTTATCCAAAATTTCTGTTGCTAAGTGAGACAGTTATTAAGTGAATTTTGCCCCATTTTATGACCTTTCTTGCCCCAGTTGTTGAGTGAAGCACTGCAAGTTGTTAAGGTAGTAACCTGGTTGTTAAGTCAATCTGGCTTTCCCAATGACTTAGCTTGTCAGAAGGACGCAAAACAAGAATGGTATTCAGCAGGTTCTGAACAGTTTTGGAGAACCGGTAGTGGAAATGTTGAGTAGTTCAGAGAACCGGAAAATGCCACCTCTGACTGGAGATTCTACAGCATTCTTCCCCTGCCACGCGCACCAAGCCACGCCCACAGAACCGGTGGTAGAAGAATTTGAATTTCACCACTGGCGCAAAAGGTAATCACATGACCTTGGGACATTGCAACTGTCATAAATATGAGTCGGATGCCAAGTGTCTGAAGTTTAATCATGTGACCATGGGGATGTTGTACGTGTGAAAAATGGTCACTTTTCCAGTGTCGCTGTGACTTTGAATAGTCACTAAATTGAACTGTTGCAAGTCAAGGACTACCTTTATTAAAGCAGCACGGGCTGGAGAAAAACATCCGTGAGTTGGAATGGAGCTGTCTGTTCCAACTCTTTGAACTGCTACATCAAATGTGATTTGGAAAACTCCCGATTTCAGTGTTGAAATAAGATTAATATTCTAGTGCGATTAATTTCTGCCTATGGGTTGATATGATAGCCACTATAACCTTCATGAGCTGCTTTATTTATCCCAGATTAAGAAGTCACTTAAGAAAAGTTTCAGGGGAAAATATTAATATATTTCTATTGGGATATTATACAATTATGGAAAATTGGATTAATAAATATGCATGATTTATAAGAAGATGAGAAATTAATGTCTGATATCTGGTATAATTTTCATTTTTATTACAGGTCACCCTCTGATTTCAAGTTACAAATTCTAAATTACACTTGTTACAATCTCATCTGGAGCCCATTTACCTTCACCTTCAGAAATTAAAAATTGGTAACTGATCATAAAATTTGATGAGACTAAAATCCCTGCATGAGTTTTTAAATTTTAACTGTTTTGGTTTTAGTTTCTAAATTATTATGAGATGCTGCCTTAACTGAAAGCAATATATGGGGGGTGGGGAATCAATTTTTTGCACATTTCACTAGGCCATAGGACACATATGACACAAAACGTACATTTCTATGATGTTATTTACAGTCATTTCTACCCATAAGGTAGAGAAGCTAAGACTAATAGCAGTTATTTTTCTGCTGCAGCACCTTACTTAATCAATCAATCAATCAGAATAGATCTAGAAGGAACATTGAAAGTATTCTAGTCCAAACCCTGATCAAGCAGGAGACCATATATCATTTCAGTTAGGTGGTTGTCCAGTTTTTTCTTTAAAACACCCAGTGATGAAGCACCCACAACCTCTGGTGGCAAGCAGTTCCACTGGTTAAATGTCCTCGCTGCTAAGTTTCTCTTTAGTTCCAGATTGCTTCTCTCCTTGATTAGTTTCCACCAATTGTTTCTTAGGATGCTTTGAAAAATAGTTTGACCTCCCTCTTCTTTGTGGAAGCCCCTTATGGAACTTCTTTCTTCTAGAAATTAAGCTGGGTACTTTCTGAATGCTTTTAAAACCTGAACTTTCCCCAAGAGGGAATTATTGTGACTGTTCCTTAACCAGATGTCCTTTTTTACTATTAGGTGCTGTAATTATTATAAATAAATGCCGTGTTTTGATGCATACACTTTCTCTGGTTTTTACTATATTGTAACCCATTGTGACGATTTGCCAATGTACAAATACACAAAGAAATAAGTAAAATATATCTGGTGGTAGCTCTGAATAATGGTAGGGGGGTTGTTTTTTTGGTAATATGAGATATCTTACTATAAATGTCTATCAGAATTTTCATTCACTAAAAAGCTAGGATCTGCTGGTCAATAGGATACCTGAGTTAGCACCTATATAATATGTAATTTAAATGATTGTTGCTGTAGGATAAAAAGCAATGAAAGCAATAGAATCACTTCTTCATTACATAAACTAATCCTGCCTCATACTTCCTAGGTTATCTTTCGCTATAATTCTGTTGCCCTTAATGTGATAAAACAATTTTACCAATTTGAGCTCTCTTTGTACCCTCATCATCAGGGTGCAGAAGTATTGTTTGCCCTATGATATTTTTAAACTGTTAGTCAGGGCAAGATCAGGTGAGCTAGAAGAAATTAGAGGCCATGCAGACAAAGAAAAGAGCTATATTTTTCCTTTAGTGCTAATTAAAATGGAACAAAACTGCTGTCTTGTATTACACTCAGAAACTTTTAATATCAAAGACTTTTTTTCTCTCTCACGAGTCATGTTTACCAAAATTTAGCTTTTCCCCTAAGAGCAGAAGGGGAAAATTGTGAGAGCCAGCAGCTCTTGAAATTCTTATCTATTGCATTCAGGTCCTTCAAACAAGCAAGTCAGCCTTATTGCAAATGATTACTGGAAGACATTGCTTCATAGGGCAAGTTATCCTTCCATAGTTTTTTCGGGCAGAGGTAAGTCAGGAACATCTAGTGTTGAAAAATGCAATGATTCTGGAGACACTCCCACTAGGGCCGGAAGAGGCTGTCCTCCTTATGTGTCAGCCCCACCTATTTTCACCCACTAAATGCCACATGATCTTTTAAGCTGCCCCTGCACAGTTTGGAGAACAGGTTTAGTTCTCTGAGGTCCACAAACTCACATTGGTTAAGCACTACTGACCCTCCTGCGTTTGGCAGTTCTGGAAGCTACGGACACAATGCTGCCAAAATTTCACAAGTGGCTACCTCTTCTATTTTTCTTCTTTTCAACTTGTACTGCAGTAAGTTTACCTGGGCAGGGTATGGACCAGTGTAAAATACGTAGATATCATAATGACTGAAATGTCATGCTGTTTTTTTTCTCTCTCTTTTATTCAGACTTTTGCCACGCGTGAAAACTGCTGTATCTTGGATGAACGATTCGTAAGTCAATATCTGTGTTATTTTTGCAGTCCTTTATAATCAGGTTGTTACTGTAGATTGTTAGCTGTAAACATGGATTTCTTACTAAAGTCCAGGACTCTTTTGACTGGCAATCAGTATAGGAGTTTATTTGTCATCTTGTTTATGTTTACACTTCTATTTATCGCAACATCATCTTATATGTATAGGAAAAAAAAGCTCTATTATCGGGCTATAAAATATCTCTTGTTAGTTGATACGATTTTTAAAAAAATTCTAGGGAAACTTTTGTCCTACAACATGCGGCGTTGCAGATTTCATAACTAGATATCATTCGGACGTCAATCGAGAACTTCAGAACCTTGAACGATTGTTGGGAGACATTTCCAATTCTTCGGGAGTAACTGACCATTTGATACGCCATATCCGACAAGAGCACGTCTCACAGCCAGCAGCTCAGTCAAGTGAGAATCAAAGTCTACCGTAAATAGTTTTACTATTTCAATGGTTTAGTTTGCTATCCTTAATATTTTATGCATGCCCTGCTTTTTTATTCTTCCTACAGATGTGATTCCAGGTTATACACAGAAGTCCAGACAAATCATTGATGAAATCGTCAGATATGAAAACATCATTTTGGGACATGAAAATACCATACAGTAGGTTTAATTATTATTATTTTTTCAGTGTTGAGAATGCATCAACATACTATGGATTGAATTAAAGGGTTTCCATCTATTTTATTCCAGCAGAATTTCTGCTGATGTATGAGAACCAAATCTTCCTTTCTTCCTTTCGTGTTGTCCATGTCAAATTAGTTGTCTAATTTAAAAACAGGCATCAAAGAAAGTTAAAATGTTTATATTGTAGTTTATACTACAATATGTACCATTGGGGTAGATATGAATAGAGCCAGCCTTGTTCTTGTTAATTTAAAAGAAGCACAGAGTTTGTAGGCTATTGAATTTCTTTGTATTTTAACTAAAGCAGAATTACTTATTTTTAAAAAGAACCTTTATATTTTACAAAGGATAAAGAATAGCATAAAGATATAGTGTTATCTAGATAGATAGATAGATAGATAGATAGATAGATAGATAGATAGATAGATGATAGATAGATAGATATTGTTGAATTTTAGCTCCCCGTATTTTCCTTTGTTGGTTACAATGGTTAAACTTATAGTTACCAATTTTTAATAGATTTTAGACTCTCCATATCAGCTTAAGACTGAATGATTTATCCATTTTAGACCCTTTCTAGTTTCCTTAGTTTGAATTGTATGTTTATAGTTGCACTTTTTTTTTCATTCTGGGCCTTTTGTCTGTAATTTGGGAAGAAAAATAGTATACAAATAGAAGAAGAATATTACAGTGCCCCATGTAAGCATATATACGGAGGCTGATCTGCAAACTGATAGTCCTATTCAAGCATTCTCTTGTTAAACACTAAATAGATAAAGAGGCAAGGACATTTTAGAATCCCACCTCAATCTGTATATTCAGTGGATAGAGGTAATGCATACTTGTATTTTCCCTTTATTTCATTTAATGCTGCTTCCTTTCGTAGAAGGAAAGACCATCATATGTGAGTTTCAAGTGCTTCTACCGGTATGATAAATTTATATTATACTTTTTAAACTCCAGGCAATTGACAGACGTACTGATATTAAACAATAACAAGATTCAGTTACTAAAGCAGAAAACTGCTCAGCTAGAGGCACAATGTCAACAGCCATGTAAAGACACTGTCCAGATACAAGAATTAACTGGAAGAGGTAAGAGTAACAAGCTGCTATATTGATTTGCTAACACTAAACTTTCTGTTTTCCTCTGAAGAACTGTTTACCAAACCAAAAGTACATTTTTCTCCATTACAATCTAATCTGTCATTGATTTTAAAAAGCATTTCTTTAACATATTATAAATTAACAGAAATAATTAGTTGACTTATCTGTTTTAGATTAAATTTATCTTGAGAAGATATTAAGCAGCAGTTAGACATAGAGGCAAAATATTAATAAAACAAATTTGAAAGGTGCTCTACCTATTTTGTAATTGAAAAAAAAATTGATTCCAGTAGATATTAACAACTTAACCTATAGATGTTATGACTACAATTATCTTTTGACCTCAGTTGTAAGAACACCTTATAGATCAATTTAGTATTAATTACATTCTTCATTTTAATAATCAAATATCCTTAGAATTAGAATTTTGGATATTATGATCTAATGTTTTATGTTAAATTAATGGCATTTAAAATTATTGTCATATGGAAGCAATCTACAAATAAGCCACTAAGAAACTATGCAAAAGCATTTTAACCATGGCTTCAACATTGGTGTAAATCAGGGGTAGTCAACCTTTCTATACCTACCGCCCACTTTTGTATCTCTGTTAGCAGTAAAATTTTCTAACTGCCCACTGGTTCCACAGTAATGGTGATTTATAAAGTAGGGGACAAAACCCCTACCGCGCACCATGAAAGCTGGAACACCCACTAGGGACCAGATTGACTACCATTGGTGTAAAGCATGTTGGCATAAAGCTAATAATAGAGCCTCAGTGGCGCAGTGGTTAGAGTGCAGTACTGCAGGCTACTTCTGCTGCAACCAGCTGCCTGCAATTTGGCAGATCAAACCCCACCAGGCTCAAGGTTGTCTCAGCCTTCCATCCTTCTGAGGTGGGTAAAATGAGGACCCAAATTGTTGGTGGCAATATGCTGATTCTGTAAACCACTTAGAGAGGGCTGTAAAGCACTATAAAGCAGTATATAAGTCTAAGTGATATTGCTATAATGCACAAATATTCTATGCAGAAGTGGTTTATCATGACTGCATACATATCATACTATGCCCACTAAAAGTTGCCCTTAAGTTGTAATAAGATGTAAATGGGAGAAATATTACTTGTATTTAGCTTATTTAATCTCAGATTAATTACATGTAAATGAAATAAAAGCACTGATTATTGACTTTGAACTACTGACTTCCAGGTCTTGGAAACACCAATTTCTTAAATTATTAAGTATGACCTTCCAACATGTTACTCTAAGGTTGATTTGGGCCAAAAGAAGTTGGCCCTTTTTCCCCAGATGGATTCTTATCAACAAGCAGATGAAAAGCTAACAGAAGATAATGTTTCCATAGCTCTTAAGGCTAAAGATAGGAAACATACTATTGCCACTGGTCACTGGTTGAGATGGATGGCTATAGTAACTGAATAAATAAATAAATAAGTAAGCAAGTAAGTAGTGGTGGGATTCAGCCAGTTCGCACCAGTTTGGGAGAACTGGTTGTTAACTTTCTGAGCAGTTTAGTGAACTGGTTGTTGGAGGAACTCATTATGGCAGAGAACCGGTTGTTAAATTATTTGAATCCCACCGCAGTAAGTAAGTAAGTAAGTAGGGGAAGGAGTGGCATAACCTAGAGTGGAGTTAAAAGAGAGAAAAGCCTAGAATCTCTACATAACCACAAGTGAACTAAGTTCTCTCCCCTTGAATTTCACTGACCCTAACTCCTAGCAGGTGCTAACTGTTAGTTGAGAATATTCCTATGCATAGGCATGAGTAGCAATAAATCAGTTTAATTGTATCTTCATGTGTGGACCTGATTGTCCCTCACAAATATCTGTTAATGCTTTTTTTTTAAAGTAACTAGAGCATTTTTTTTCTACTTGTAAATTTTCTGTGGAGGAAAAAAACCATTTTCAGATGAAACATTAAAGTTGAAAAACAGATATATGTTCATTTCTGTTGAAACAAAACGGGAACTAGCTTTACAATAATGAAGTATCAAACAACAAATATACTTTATAATTCTCCTCATGTTACTTTATTTATTCTCATAGCTGCTTTTTGTGTAGGACCACCAATAATTCTTAAATGGGCTTCTTGTAGACTTACCTTAGGCCATGAGGACTAATGGAAACATTTGCAGACATTTTCTAAACATATGAGCCATCTGGCCTTATTGATCTATATTGGCTAGTTTTACATAACGTGCTTTATCGCAAAATACATTTCCATAACATGCTAAGGTGCAGGAATAAACCAAAGTATAGCTTCTTCTTTCATTCAGTATGCTAAGGCAAAGATTGGTTCCCATTGTTTTAAGCTAATTTCTGTACTGATTGAACCTTAGTTATTTTCTCAGGCTGTCTATGAGAGGGATTTTGGAGACCTAATGGACAATCATTTACATACGAGACAGCGGTCTGTGGCAGCAGCTAAGAAAGCCAATGCAATCCTAGGATGTATTAACAAAAAGATAGAATCAGGATCACATGGAGTACTAATACCACTTTACAAAACCTCTGTAAGACCACACCTGGAATATTGCACCCTCTTTTGGTACTTATCACACTATTAAAATATATTGAGACTTTGGAAAAAGTGCAGAGAAGAGCAGCAAAGATGGTTAGGGCTCCGAAGATTAAGCATGATGAGCAGGAATTGGGTATGTCTAGTCTAGGGAAAAGAAGGGCCAGGGGACACATGATAGCCCTGTCCCAAGATTTGAAAGGCTGTCACAAAAAAAGAAGAGATCAACCTATTTTTCCAAAGCACCAAAAGGTAAGACAAGAAACAATGGATGCAAACTAAAAGAGATTAAACCTAGAACTAAGGAGAAATTTCTTGACAGTGAGAACAATCAACCAAAAGGAACACCAGTGGTGGTATTCTACCGGTTCGACCCAGTTCGGACGAACCGGTAATAAGAAATGCTACCGTTCAGCCAAACCGGTAGTACAGGTATTTCTTTTTCTTTTTTCCCCTCCTGACGATCAGCTGTTCCGACAATCAGCTATGCCAGGATCAGGAGTGGGATGCTATCCGTTCTGCCCGGCTCTATAGAACAAAGCGAAGCACACATGCGCACGCAAAACGTAATCACCGAACCAGTAGTATCCCCCTCGCTGTCTTACTGCTTCACCCAGGAGGCTTCCCTCAGGACCAGGAGGCAAAAAGTGGCATGTGGGGGGTAGCAGGTCCCCCCACCACCACGCACCATTTTTTTCCTCCTGGGCCTCAGGGAAGCCTTCCCTGAGACCCAGGAAGCAAAACAATGGAGTGTGAGGGGGAGGCTGCTGCTGCTGCTGCTGCTGCAAAAAAGCCATGCCCACCCAGTCACATGGCCATGCCCACTGAGCCATGCTTACCTAGCCACACCCACAGAACCGGTAGTAAAAATATTTGCATCCCACCTGAGGAACACCTTGCTTTCAGAAATTGTGGATGTTCTATATCACCGGAGGCTTTTAAGAAGAGACTGAACAGACACTTCTGTGGAATTATATAGGGTCTCCGGCCTGAGCAAGGGTGGATTAGAAGATTTCTATTCCAACTCTGATGTTCTGTTCTCTTCTGTTCTGTTCTGTTCTACTCTACTCTACTCTACTCTACTCTACTCTACTCTACTCTACTCTACTCTACTCTACTCTATTCCTATCATTTCATTTGAACTAATGTGAACCATCTTTGGGGCAACGAGTCCAGATGCTTAGAAGCTTGACCATATGTTTCAATTTCCATCATAAAAAAATTCAGTAACCAAATCAATTCCAGTACCTATAACAGTGAGGCTTTGGTTTGGATACAAACTCCTATAAGTTTTGTATTATATGATCTTGAAATCATTTATTCCAAAGCAATTCAGTAGGTATAGTTGAGGAAAACTAGTGGAGTAGACCCTCCATTGCAACAGGAATGCTTGGAGTCCAATCTTTTCTTCCTTACAGGATAGATGTGAGATTAAAGGGATTTTTTTTAAAAAAAATGTATTGTGTTGTGAGTTCTTTTAGCAAGACAGAATGAGAACATAATAAACCATCGTTTAAAACAAAGAGGGTTTTTTAGAGTTAATTAAAAATGAATCGAGTGATTCATTCAATTATTACAAGCCGCTTCTCTCTTTCATATTAATTATAGATTGTCAAGACATTGCTAATAAAGGTGCACGGCAGAGTGGGCTGTACTTCATAAAACCCCTGAAAGCCAAGCAACAGTTCCTGGTGTACTGTGAAATCGATAATCTGGGCAATGGTTGGACAGTTTTACAGAGGGTAAGCATATCATAGAAGAAGAAGAAGAAAGATACAGCAAAGGAGTGCTAGGCCCAACAATATATAATCTCTATTTGTCTTCTGTTTTATTTACAGAGGCTCGATGGCAGTGAAGACTTTAACAGAAACTGGGTTCAATATAAGGAAGGATTTGGACATCTGTCACCCAATGACAATACAGAATTCTGGTTGGGAAATGAAAAAATTCATTTAATAACTACTCAGACTACAGTTCCATATGCCTTGAGAATAGAGTTGGAGGACTGGAGTAACCAAAAAAGGTATAGATTTCTTTATCAGCTCAAGGTTCATAATTAACCTAACGGGGATTGGCAAAAATTGCTGTTTTAGTTACCTGCGCTTTACTTGTGCATGCACATAAGGGGCATGATAAGATCACTGGAATGAGTTGTAATGCTGCCGTGGTGGTTCAGTGGTCAGAATGCAGTACTGCAGGCTACTTCTGCTGACTGCCGGATACCAGCACTTCGGAAGTTCATGTTGTGGTTAGCTGGCAGCAGGTGAGATGGCTGAGGAGAGCGAGGACTCTGATGAAGGGCCAGAACCATCAAGGAGCGGAGTGCTGCCTTCAGAGATTGTGGGGGCTGGCAGCAATGATGATGAGGTTCCTGAGGAGCCTGTGCCAAGTGCACGTGCACGAAGGATTGCCCAGATGAAAGAACAATTACAGCAGCACAGGCAACTCGGGAGTAAGGCTTCAAGGTAAAGGCCCCTTCCTCAAGAGGATAAGAGCCAGGTTTGGAAAAGCGCTCTTTGCAGACAGCAAAGAAGCTCTGAAACTCAACTGGTGGACATCTTAGTTCGTTTTTCGAGAATCTTGTAAATTAGTTCTTATCTCTGGGTTTTTGACAGCTTTGTCAAACAACTTGACAAGGCTCTTTCTTGCAGGAGCTAATTGTTGGAAAGCAGCCTTTTATCTGTAAAGGAACAGAATTGTGATTGAACCTTGAAAGGTCGGGGTTGCTGCCTTTGTGTTTGCTCTCTGGGAACCTGGTTGGATCAGAACAGTTTGATTCTCACCGGGTCAAAGTTGACTCAGCCTTCCATCCTTCCGAGATGGGTAAAGTGAGGACCCTAATTGTTGAGGGCAATATGCTGATGCTGTAAACCGCTTATAGAGGGCTGTAAAAGCACTGTGAAGCGGTATATAAGTCTAAGTGCTATTGCTATTCTACAAACTAAATGTACTGTATTCCAAACCCATTGAATCAGTGGAATTTAAATGGCTTTTAGCCAATGTGTTCATTAGCTATGGGATTGGGACAAAAAATGATCAACTTATAATAAAGTATGATAATATTACCTAGTGATAGTTTGTTTCATCCATTTAAAATAAATAGCTATTTGTTTCAGTAGTGTCCGCAACAGGAATGATCATATTTTTCTCCATTATTTGCTTGTCTATGTAGATCCTGCGTATTTGCATAACTCCTGAAATTAAGTATTTTAATAATGTTTCAGGAATGAATGCAAAGGCCACAAGAATAGTGATTTTCTTTCTCTTACCCCACCCCCCAGCTATGCAGATTATGCCCATTTCAAATTAGGAAACGAAGCTGATAAATACCGTTTTACCTATGCCTTCTTTGTTGGCGGTGAAGCTGGCGATGCCTTCGATGGCTTTGATTTTGAAGAAGATCCCAGTGACAAATTCTTTACTTCTCACAACGGCATACAGTTTAGCACACCTGACAACGATAATGATAAATACGAAGGCAACTGTGCTCAACAAGATGGATCTGGCTGGTGGATGAATAGATGTCATGCTGCCCATCTGAATGGCAAATATTATCAAGGTAATGTTTGGAAGTTCCCCTATGCACAGCTCAATTTATGAAGGAGACTTTTCCCATACAGCTGCTTTCTGCCTTTTCCAGCAGTTTTTAACTTACAGCCTTTTTTCATGCCATTTTTGCCTTTTTTTAAAATTCATGAAATATCATTTAAGGAGGAATGGAGGTTAGTTGAACGATGTCTTTTGATATCTTCCATCTCAAGTATTTTAAGGAAGTATTAATTCAAGTCCTCCTCCTCCCCCCTTTTTAAAGCAAGCTAAATATCTTTTGCAACGTTTTTTATATTAGATCTAAATTTTTTAGTTATTAGATCTAAATTTTTTAGTTATTAGATCTAAATTTTTTTGTTATTAGATCTCAATTAAACATATCTATTAAAAGATCAATCTAATTTATCCCCATGGAACTTCTAAATAAGCATTAAAACATAAGGAGAGGATTGAAAATGTCTTTGCTGGTTTGACTCTCAAGGGCAGTCACATTGCCATCATGGTTAATAGCCATTGATTCCTATGACTTTCATGAACTGATGCAGTCTTTTTTGAAACCAGCCAAACTGATAGACAGCACAACTCATGATAGCAAATTCCAATTTTGGATTATAATTCATGCAGAAATGTTAAACATTATGTCCGTAGCAGTTTAATACCATTGTACTTGATCATAGAATAAATAAAATTGCATAATGCTCACCTAGCATGGTCTTAAAATTTATATATATATATATATATATATATATATATATATATATATATATATATATATATATATATATTATTCAGCTTTTCGTCTCGCGTAGTTGTGCTTTTAAAGTTGTAGCTACAACTTTAAAAGCACAACTACGATGACGTGGGAAAATACCCAACAAAAGCTGAATGCCATACATGTAATACCAAAACTTAAGAAAACACACATATATATATACATATATAGATATATACCATACATACATACATATATATATATATATATATATATATATATATATATATATATATACACCATATATATACACCATATATACCATACATACATACATACATACATACATACATATATATATATATATATATATATATATATATATATATATATATATATATATATATTCTTGTTTGGATTACATGTATGGCCTTCAGCTTGTTCGGTATTTTCCACGTCATAGTAGTGGTGCTTTTAAAGTTGTAGCACAACGTTTAGCAGAATTATCTGCCATCATCACTTCAATTGTGTCCGTCTGTGAGTAAAAGTCTGACTCACAGACGGACACAATACAGAAGCCTGATGATGGCATGAGATTCTGCTGAAACGTACTACAACTTTAAAAAGAACAACTACAATGACGTGGGAAAATACACAACCAAGCAACACCATACATGTAAGTACCACAAACTTAAGAAAACATATATATATATATATATATATATATATATATATATATATATATATATATATATATATATATATGAATTAATAAAATTAAGATACCTACACAGATATCCCAAAGCTATGTAAAAGTATTTCCTGGCTCATTAACATTTTACTTTTTTCCCCCACATTGTAGGAGGCGTTTATAGTGAGAAAGATGCAGGTCCAAATGGCTTTGACAATGGCATTACATGGGTAACTTGGCGTAATCGGTGGTACTCCATGAAGAAAACAGTTATGAAAATCATTCCTTTCAGCAGACTTTCAATTGTAACAGGGCAACAAGGTGGAGGAATAAAAGATTTTGAAGTTGGAAACCGTGGAGACATTTAGAAAGATTTTTAAAAACCTGCCTATGTAAAGGCAACAATGAACATCAACCCTATTTGTACTTGTATCCTATGTAAAATGTCAGAGCTATTGAATTTTGAGCACATTGTTTACAATAAAACTGCAGGTTCATGACAAAAAGTGCTTTTTTAAATTAAAAAAAATTGTCTTCAGTTTTCTGATAAACATATATATGACAATCACTGATCATGTAAGTTCTGGGAGTGTCCACTACTTTAATTGGATTTTAAAGCACATGCTAAAATTATTGTGATTGGTTTAAAATTTAGTCATATTTAGAGGACATCAATTTAAATCAACAGCCTTTACATATGTCATGACTAATTTAAATCTCACTGATATCATTACTTGGTTCCCACAATGAGCTACGCCACACCATATTTAATAATGTCCAGCATCAATTGGATTATGTTGGCTGGATATATGTTGGCTGCATTTATAGGTTATCAATCATTGGTTAACAAACTACAGCAGCTAACTGCACAAGAGCCGAAGCCAACTAAATTAGTTTATAACTTAGACTAAAATTTGCACCTAGCCATTTAAACTTCTAATAACTTTGTCCCGGTCAAATTATGAGGATAATTGAGTTCTACTGATAATCTGGCTTCATTTAGTGTAACTTCTTGTAAACACTAAAAACATTTAAATTAGGAATGTGGTTACTGTCTACTGAGGATGTCAGATAAATAAGCAAAGATCTTCATGGAATCCTATTTACAGACATTAAAAATCCAATATTTTTCAAATATAAGAGTTCATTTTCATTTTTACTGCAAGTTAGAGATACTTTAAAAAAATAAGATGGAAGTGAAGGCAAACTCAGTTCAGACAGTATTTTCTCTGTTACTGGAATAAAAGACATTAATAATTCATTTCTTGCACACATTGCATAAATATATGTGTGTACAGTTGAGTAGACTGTACATTAAATTTTGGAAAAGCGAGTAGCTAAATGTTGTAGTTGAAAAATCTCAACCCTGATGTTTTCTGCATTGTGTCTCACAGTATTTATGTTATTGTGATTTCCATGTGTGAGTAAATTTCCTACAAATGCAGAACTGTACTATATATCTACTATCATTTCTGATCACTTTGCAGTGTGTCTTATATGAATCAGCTTAATGTGTTGCTAATAATGGCTAATAATTGCTATTCACCTACCATTAAAAACATAGCAACATTAGTTGTGCTTATTCTATTAAAGATGGACAACTCAATGTAAAATGCAAATTGATGTGTAAATAAAAATTCCAGACATGTCAATCTGATCAAATTTAATTCTTTTTCTTACCATACTAAAAATATTCATGTGGCAAGAAATATCACATGCATTCACATTAAAAAGCAGGTTGGTTGGTTCTTTTTATTTATTTTTTCAAATATACTTCCTATGTCTTATATTGGAACTTTGCTAGGTGACCCCTATTTATTTAAAAATGACTAATAAAACAGCTGCACATTTTACATTGGCTGCTAACCTTATTTAGGAAGTTAGCACCCACCCCTCTCCTAGAAAAATGAAATATCCTGGGAAATATTAAAAAGACAGAATATTTCCTCTAAAAAGAGTAGAAACTCCAAAGCAGAAACTCACCCCCACCTTTGTTAATGGGTGCGCCATTAAGGGCTGGGCTGGAATACTCTACATAACAAAGATCTCCACGTAAAGCTATAGCAATTCCTCGAAAGCCCTTTTCAGTGCATTATCATCCAGCAAGGCTCAACCAAACCTGGAACTCAGGACAGCCTACAGAGTTGCCCCTGCATGGCCCCATGGGAGTCTGACAACCAATCTGAATACAAGCTTCAATTCAAATCCCAACAAAGGTTATAAAACCCAGGCACTCTCAGCACCTAAGCACCTTTCTTGATCTCTTCCTTCATTTTGAAGCATGTGATCATCCTTTTCACTTTGGAGCTTCAAGCCATGTGGTCCTCCTGTCCACCATTAAACCTTCCAAACAGCTTCCATGTTTCCAGTGTCTTTTTCCCCACTTGGAACTGAACCCAGAAAGATTTTTCTTCTAACACTTACATTAATACTCTGCTGCTTTTCATCCTGGTGAAGTTTGTGCAAAACTATTTGGAATCCACTGTTGAAGGCAGCTCCCTGTGTGTGGCTGAGCTGATAGCTTCCTCATGCTTGCCCTTATAGAAGATAGTTCTACAAGGATTGTCATCAAAGGCAAATCATAGTATCCATTATATTCACTAGTTGGACATTAGTGGTTAGACTGGTTAGACATAGTGGACATTAGCACCCTTTACTAGATTTTTAATTTTCTTATTTCTATTTTGTATTCTGTATTTAAAATCAAATTATATATGCTGATATATATGTATAATTGATTAAATACTAACCAAAGAGAGAGAGAGATGCAACCCCCTTCCCCCCCTAACTCATTGTTTTAGAAACATTGATATCAATTCAGATCGTCAACATGTTGCCAAGTAAGCTATAATTCAGTGTTGATACTCAGCTTTGGTTCCCTTTTTAAAGGACTTTGAACAGTGATGCAATTAACAGGAATAAAAGAAAGTTTTCAAAACTTCATTGGCAAATAAATTTATTTTAAAGCTATATGCAAAAACATAGATTGGATTAACATGTTTGTGCTAAGCCATTGTAGGAAGTTAGCACCCACCCCTCTCCTAGAAAATTGAAATATCCTAGGAAATATTAAAAAGGCAGAATATTTCCTCTAAAAAGAGTAGAAACTCAGAAGCAGAAACTCACCTCAGAAGTAGAAGCTCATCCCCACCTTTGTTAATGGGTGGGCCATTAAGGCCTGGGCCAGAATACTTTACATAACAAAGATCTCCAGGTGACTTCCTGTTTGAAGGGCTTCGGTGACAGATGGAAATCCGCGATCGTGCGCGGTTTCTGTCTGGGCTCACCACTGGAGCGCCCCGAGCCAGCTGGTTTTCGGGGCTAAGCCACCCCGTAGAGGTGGTGAAGAGGGTGGAGACCGCCAGCAGGGTTGAGGAGAGCCGCATTTCTCCTCCTCAGCTGGCCATTACTCCCTTTTCTGAAGGTGGTTGCAGAGGTGGTCAGAAATGGCCACCATAAAGGAGAACTCGACCGGAAAAGAATGTACAGGAGGAAGATAAGAAGTGAAAGTTTTGGCTGACTGGGTTAAATTGTAAAAGCAACAACTAAGGTACCCTGGAATTTAAACTTACAAAAAATAACATTGCTCCCAAAGAAGAGTCGGAAGCAGCGAAGGAAAGTGAAAAGGAAAGGTTTGGCTTTTTTTTCTTCTCTCTCCTTCCCTATACTGACAACTAAGAGACTTAAATAAGAAATTGGAAAAATCCGCTTTGACATCAATAGGCAATTAAGATGAAAATAAAACAAAATGCCAAAGGGATAATAAAGATTTGTGGACATTAAAAATTTTCTTTTCATAAGCAGGAAGGAGAGAAAAGAATAAGGGCAGGATCTGGAAGAGGGAAAAGACTGCCTGGAAAAGAATCTACAGTAAAACTTCAACAAGACTTCTAAAAGATACATTTTAACTGAAACTTTGCAACTAAATAGTAACCCCAGGAAGAGAAAGTGAAAAAAAAGAGCAAAAAAAGAAACAACTTGCATGTATTTGGATTATTTGGTGATCTTTGGATTCTTGGTTATTATATTTGAATGACTAAAATCAATCGGGTGGTTGTTTAAAAATTTATACAATGGCACCACTTCTGGATGAATTGAAAATGGAACTTAAAAAGATTTGGAACTATGAAAAACAACAAGAAAAGACTGCAAAACAAGAAGACTGGGACAAAGAAGAAGCCATCTTTAATGAACAAGCAATTTTATGTGGAAAAGAAAAAGGAAAGGGGGGAAGAGAATGGAGAATTTAAGACTTAAAAACAACCAAAGAAAAGAAAAATAATTCAAAAAATAAGTATAATACTGGAAAGCAACAGAAAAGGGGAATACAGAAGAGAGAAATAGAGGTAGAGAGACAAGGGGGTAAAAAGGGGAGAAAAGAAGAGAGGGAAGAAGGAAAGGAAAAGAAGTTACAAAGGACTGGTGCAAGATATAGAGAAACAGGACCTATTTAGAGATAATGGGTGAAAATCTAACTGAAAAGGGATTCTGTAAAGGTACATAAGATTGTATTGTTATATTAGTAATAGAAATAACTTTAGAAAATTGGAAACAACGTATGATTAAAATGAGGGATAAAATACTAAGTGTAATTTAGTGAAATGTTTGTGAATAAAATAAGTGAAATAAAATAAATGAGAAAATTGAATTAGGAAGGAACGGGAACATTTTAATTAGTTAATGTTTTATAAAATATAAGTGAAGGGGGAAATTAACTATGGAAAGCTTATAATTGTTCCCATAGAAGTATGATATTTAATTGAAAAGTAATGTTAAAGATGTTAAGACTTTAATGAATATTAATATTAATGATAGAATTGAATTGGAATAGAATGTTGTTTTAATTATATTATACATTTATATTTTTTTCTTTTTTAAGAATACAGTGTGTATTTTAAGAATGTACCAAGCAGAATCCGAATGGAAGTTATGTATTATATTGAATGTTACAACTTTAGGGAAAAGATATAAAGGCGTCATACTCCAATCAGTAACTACAGGAGAAATGTTGTTTAATGAGAAAAGATAATAGATAATTGAAACAGGACAGACAAAAAATATAAATACAATGATTTGAATTGAGATGAGATAATTAAAATAAAATTGAGAAAATTAAAAGAGGGGAGAAGCTATGCAGAAAATGTAAAATAGTAATAAGATATGGAATAGAATATAAAAATGAGCATGAACCTGAGTTTGCATCTGTACGAAGAAATGTAACCCGGGATTATGCTACTTTCAAAAAAGATGTTTTATTTGTATTTTTTTTTCTCTTTGTGAAAACTCAAATAAAATTTACAAAAAAAAACAAAGATCTCCAGGTAAAACTATAGCAATTGCCCAAAGCTCTTTCAGTGCATCATCCAGCAAGGCTCAACCAAGCCTGGAACTCAGGGCAGCCTACAGGTCTCTGACAACCAATCACAATACAAGCTCCAATTCAAATTCCAACAAAAGTTATAAAATCCAGGCACTCTCAGCACCTCAGCCCTTTCTTGATCTCTTCCTTCACCTTTAAGCATGTGATCATCCTTCCTTTTCACTCTGGAGCTGCAGGCCATGTGGTTCTGTCCACCATTAAACCTTCCAAACAGCTTCTATGTTTCCAGAGTCTTTTCCCTCACTTGGAACTGAACCCAGAAGGATATTTCTTCCAACAATATTGGCAACCCAGATGGCGATGGAGTTTTAAGCCATGTGGTCCTGTCCACCATTAAACCTTCCAAACAGCCTCCATGTTTCCAGTGTCTTTTCCGCCACTTGGAACTGAACCCAAAGGATATTTCATCCAACACCATCATATAGACTATTTTATGTGTTTATATATCCTATGAACCAAATGTACATTGTTTATTTTATTATCAAACTTGTATACTAATCTATGCCACATAAGCACATAACATCAAAATACATATCGCTATCACAATACAAAATCAAAACTTTAAAAAAATTAAAAATACACAGATTGAAAAACAGTCATCATATTAGAGATAACATACAGTGTGTCATCCCAAGCCAACATAAAGCAACAAACCACTTAATTTCTGAATGTCCCACAGAAGAAGTCTGCTTTAATTGTCTTCCTAAAACTTAGAAGAGTGGAAATCAATTGGAATTTCTGGGGCAAATTGTGGAAAGGGGAATTCCTCCAAGAAAGACTTCTCCAATGGGTAGATGTTATTACAGGGAAACAATCTCAAATGAAAATGGAGCCATATCAAGTAGGATTTTTTTAGTTACCAACAGTACTTCAAAGTGAATTCAGAAAACTATTGGCAACCAATGTAATCTCCACACAGGTATTGCAGTATAAATGCAGTTTCCATCAGTGAGCAAGTGGTTGATTGAAATCTGTCCCAGCTGCAGTTTCCAGATAGTTTTCAGAGACAGTCCCAAGTACCACAAATTGCAATAGTCTATTTTCAAGGGCTGCTTAACTTCAAGTCAATTTCAAGAAGATTTTCTTATCTAAAAAGGACGGCAACTGTTTTCTCTGCTTGTGATCAAGTTTTCAGATGGCTCCAAATATTCAGGATAGTGAAAACAAATATATACCACAAAAATTAAGGGGAATGGAAAATAAAATAGCAAATTAGATTCCATATATGAAATAATGTACCTTTATAATCTAGAATTATAAATATAAATAGCATCATATCAATAGGCCATTTTAAATGCAACATGTGCTAAATGATTGTTCTACAGTGCCCTTGATATGAAATGGAAGGCATATACCTTTAAAATAACCAGAGCTATGACTAATCTATGGTATGATACCATACCGTATGGTATGGTAAATATTGGCTTTCAGCTTCATCTTAAATCAAGGGTCTTCAAACTTGTCAGCTTTAAGACTTGTGGACTTCAGCTCCCAGAATTCCTGAGCTAACATGACTGGAGGAGGAATTATGGGAGTTGAAGTCCACAAGTCTTAAAGCTGACAAGTTTGAAGACCCCTGTCTTAAATCTTTGCCTGTGCTTGCCGGATAAGTGGGTATATAAGGGACGAATTTAAAGAGCTGCTGTTTTCTTAACCCTGCTTTTAATGAGTCACTTTTCAGCAGTATGTTATACCTATCATTAATGGCAGCAGATAATAGTATCTTGATAATTAAATCCCAAACAATGGCATGCTGAAGTTCCTTAAATATCGAGTGTCTGATATAGAATAATCTTTACCATCAAAGAAATGAACAAAGGCTTGGGGCAGAAGAAGTCACCAAAGCATAGATTATACCTGACCCTAACCAGCTGGACATCTATTGCCAATATTAGCATTGATACTACAAGGCAGGGTATATTACTTTTCAGAAACATAAAAAGGTAAAGGTTTCCTCTACCAGTTGTGCCTGACTCAAGAGTACACATCTCTGATTCACAGCCGAAAAAGCCAGCGTTGTCCAAAGACACTTCTGTGGTTATGTGGTCAGCATGACTATATGAAAGGCACACAGAACACTGTTATCTTCCCACCTATTTATCTATTTGCATGTGCTTTTGAACTGCTAGGTTGGCAGAGCTAAGCAAGTAATGGAAGTTCAACCTGTCACATGTTATTTAGGTCTTGAACTACCAACCTTTAATGTGTCCATGTTAATAATTCCAGCAGTGCACACAGGTATGGCCTAGATTTTGATGGCTTTAATGGTGTTTACACAGTTCAGTTTTATCTTTAGCATTTTCCTCACTGTTTGGATATATTCTTTACTAATCGTATTTCTAACATGTCTATGCTTGATCCCAAAAAGTGCCCAGATATCGGCTTTATCCTGAGGACTCCTGGTGGTCTGGCCATTCCCATTATTGTTTGTGCTACTGTAGCACATTAAATTGGGTTAAACTCACAAGTAGTAATGGGATTGAAATTGACATGTCTGATTATTATGTGTGGATAATCTACTGTTAGATTCAGGAAATTGAATGCTTCAAGTCCTAACCAAAGACTTAAAAATTTTAATGTACAAGAATACAGGCAGCCAATCAGTCTGATATTTATAAAATTGAGCTGTTCGGGTCTGATACATTCAATATTTTCAGATATCAGGAAATTATTTAGATATTGCTCTGAGGGATCCAAACAGAATTGGTATAACTTTTTTTTCAATTTAAATTCCAATCAGAATAGAGCTGGAAGGGACATTGGAAGTCTTCTAGTCTGTTGTCTAAAAAAAAGTCTAACAACAGATTTCTAGTTCAGTTGCAAATCCCGATATTTCATTCTCCACCTCCCAAATATTTTTCCTCAATCCTAACATCGGCCAGTATAGCAATGAACCAGACTTTCTTATTTTCAATAACTGTTATATCAGGCATGTTATGCTTGATACATGAACAAGATCTTTGGATCTTAAAGTCTCATAAGACCTTAACCTGCACATTTTACAAAACCTTCTTAATATAATCATTCAGTTCATGTTTTTCTTCCTTCACAATTTCTTTCATCTATAGAAGTCCTATACCATTTAGCTGTTGGCAAATGCTGTTAATCAAGATCATTTTTGGAGTGCAAAGCATGGAATTCAAGAATCTTGGGAAACTCGAAAAAGTGCGATCATAAAAGCTCAGACCAGCACAATACCACTGAGAAAGAAAAACAAGAAATCCAAGAAGAAACCAGCATGGCTACACAAAGATCTCTGGCAAATTGAAAGAAAAAAAGGACAAGTACAAAAAATGGAAAGAAGGACATACAATTAAGGCAGAATATCAGCAGATAGCCAGAATCTGCAAAGACGAAGTCAGGATAGCAAAGGCTCAGAACGAACAAGACTTGCAACAAAAGTCAAAGATAATTTTAAAAAAGTGTCTTCCAACATATAAATAACAAGAAAAAAATCAAGGAAACAGTCGGTCTACTAAAGAGAGAAGATGGCAAGGAAGTAATAGGCAACAGAGAGAAAGCAGAACTGCATAACTCATTCTTTGCATCCATCTTCATGCAAAAAGAAACTATAGCTAAACCCACCAAAAACATAACTGTAAAAGACAGACCAGAAATAAAAGTTAAAATAAGCAAAAAAATAATAAGAGAACACCTGTCTGAACTTGATGAAAACAAATCACCAGGGCCTGATGGATTACATCCCAGAATTTTCAAGGAGCTGGCAGAGGTCATCTCAGAACCACTGCACCATATCTTTCAAAAATCCTGGAGCACCGGGGAACTACCAGAGGACTGGAAAAGAGCTGATGTGGTTCCCATCTTCAAAAAAGGAAAAAAAACAGATCCAGGACACTATAGACCAATCAGCCTAACATCAATACCTGGGAAGATACTGGAAAAGATATTAAAAAAACAGATCTCCCAACATCTAGAAACAAGTAAAGTAATAACTAGCAGTCAGCACGGGTTTGTTAAAAACAGATCATGCCAAACCAATCTTATTTCGTTCTTCAACACAGTGACTAAATTAGTAGACCAGCAAAATACTGTGGACATAATATATTTAGATTTCAGCAAGGCAAGAATGCTTAGAATGTTAACAACTGGTTCTAGCGAATAAATGCGAACCGGTAGAATCCCATCCCTGTGTGGAACCTTCTTGGAACTGCTGAAAGTACTATATTGTAGACAGGCGATAGGTGGTGTCATATATCTCATCTCTGTTGAGAGAGGGCAGCTCGATTTTAACAAAGATGGCCCCTTTTAGACCTCTTTCAAACCAGTGGCCCTTTTGTCCCAAATGTAGACCTTTGCTGTCTTCAAAAGAATGACCTTTGTCTTTTAATGCAGATCGACTGCTGAATCTTGTCCTGCTGGGTTTGTTTGTTCTCCTATGCTGTGCCATGTTTTTGTGAAGTGGTTGTTTTGTTTCACAATGTACAGATCTTAAGTTCACATATCTCACTGCAAAGTACTGCATATATCACATTGTTCAGTTTGTATCCAGATGTTTTATCTTTGGAGTGGACAAACATCTGTCTTAGCATATTCTTGGATTTGAAGTGTGCGTGTATATTGTGTTGACTGAAAATCCTCCTGAACTTTTCAGATATTCCAACAATGTGGCTTCAACAACTCTCAGACAGCTAACTACTGAACTTTAGAATGTGAAAGGCCAATCTTCAGATGACTGTAACAATAAATAAATCCCTCCATTCTCCACTGAAAAAGTTTCTTGAATGACATGAATAGAAATATGAATAGAAATTGAAAACAATCCTATCTATGTGTCAAATGTAACTGGGTTGCATGGGAAATATAAAAACATGTTTCTGGTTCTTTCAAATAATTTACTTAGTTAACTCAGATGTAGTTAGATTTGACTGCAACTGACTTCCAAGATTTGACTTCCAAGATATCTAACTTTTTTCATTTCATGTTAAGTTGACCCCTGTTATTCTGAGATGGCATTCAAGAGATCCCCTTCAAACAAGGGTCTATTTGTGTGTCTTCACCTCCTCCATCACAGTCTCAAAGGGACTATGTGACCTCCCTCATAGGAAGGGAGGGGAGAGATGGATAAGAAGTCAGACTGACAGACAAGAGCAGCGTAGATAAATCTTCCAGAATTTGTACAAATATTTTTCCCTTCCAGAAATTTCTTAGATCTAGACATTACAATGAGGTATAAAAGATTTGAGAATAAATTATCTTCTGCAACATACTCCTGCAAGGAATAGCATCTGTTTGTCATTACATTTGTTTTGTGCTTAATGTTGGATTCCTCTCTACAGTTTACCTTGAAATGACTCATTTCAACCTTTAGACAATCTCAGTTCCAGGAATATGGTTGGAGCAACCATGACTTGCCTTCCATGTTTGCTAGCATTGAGCAACTAGATTGTCAAAAAACAAATTGAAGAGCTTGTGCAAGAGCTGTTGGGTCACCAAACTCAGAGATTGCAATATGCCTGGGTAAACAGAAGGAAAGTAATCATTAACAAAGGAAGGGGAGGAGGATGGACAAAACAAAGATAGAAATATAACCAAAAAATGCCTAAGTGAAAGGTATTCCTTGTGCCACATCCATACCTTTCTGAAGATGTTTCAGCTAAGAATTCTCTGTGCACTGCTGTCCTTCAGCATCGCCTTGGTATGAATATATTTTATCTAATTCTTTCTTTACTGGTTGTACTGATTTGTGTTCCTTTTATTGCCTGTTTAAGGAGTAACATATTTCATCCTTTCACTATCAAATACATGGTAATGTGAACAAGAGCAAGCTTTTCCACTTCAAATATTCTCTTAGGGGTGGTATAATTCTTGGACCAACTTGGATGTTTGTTGATAAAAATTTGTATTTACCTTTATGTGCCCATGTGTAAAAATCTCACTGACACATTTAGCTCCTACTTATGTTTAATAACTTGCATGGAATAAGTAATTCAATCTTTGGGAAGCCAGAAAAACTTTGTGATGCAGTTCATACCCTGATGTATCTTTGTGTTTTTAAATGCTTACGAAGACTGTTTATAATCTTGCTTGCTTAGAAACCGTGCGTGCTTTATAAATATTTGACTAAAAATATAGTATACATTATTCATTTCCCCTTATATTTTTATACAAAATCTAGATCATGTTTGATCTAGATCATATAAATCAAGTCATGTTTGAACATGTTATCTATAATATTAATAAAGAAAAAATATGTTTACGTGCTTACATTTCTTCATAGAATTGTCAGAAGTCAGGCTCACACAGGGGCACTTAACTACAATTGCATTACCATAAAACTAATATTGTAAAACTCTACTTAGTTAGAAGTACTTAGAAGTCCTATTGATTTCTACCTAGAAGTTCCATTGATTTCTACTTAGAAGTCCCATTGATTTCAAAGATTTCTGCTGTATTCTAAACAAAAAAGCTGGGACAATGAAACTCATGTAGACAGGATATTACAGTCATTTTAACAGCTGCTGTGAAAGTCCAGCTCTCGTGATAAAAAGGCAGTCCAAGACATGCATTGTCTTGCATTCATTGATTCATTGATTACTTTGTAATCCCTAGTAACATTTGAACAAGCAAGATAGAGTATTGCTGATTTTAATCTTTTGTTAATCTTTTGTTTTAGGTTTAATCATTTGTTATCAATAATCCAATAATCCTATCCTTAGGACATTATCTTCATGTGCATCAAAAGCAACATAGTTCTAGAAAAGCCCCAATCCAGAGTAATTTGTGACATCATGATTTGTTTTATAAATTATTTTTATAATAGCATTTGAAAATCCTTTGATTTGAAGATAGAGATAATTTTGTATTTGAAATAAACTATACACAGCTTATACATCCTATACTAAATGCACATGAATTTATCAGAATTATTACAGTATTGTAATACTGTAATAATTCTGATAAATTCATGTGCATTTTGATGTAGTCAGCATCTAAACATAGAAAGCTGTTCTTCATTTAATGTTCTATTTTTCTATTTTTACTATCATAATTAATAAGAAGAAAGAATTTTTCTGTGTATCAGTCCATTCACTTGACAATTTGAAGTCCCATGACAGAAAGTACAATATGTCTTCTAATTAAATGGAGAGTCAAGTTGAGCTATTTGACATAAAATTGCTAATTTTAATATACAACTAGATATATAAGGTTTTTATATATTTTGTAATACATTAATTTATCACTAAGAACACTATGGCCTGAACCCAAACTAATGAGCCGCATTGAAATCCCATTGAAGTCAATGGGATTTAAATTAAACCTGATTAGATGTTACTGTGTGCTTCCATGGACCCTAATCAAGCAATTTTAATGTAATGTCATCTATTTATAGGAAAAGGGGATTTTTTTTTCGAGTGGTGAAATGAATCACTCAATCCATATTTATAAAACTAGGAAGTAGGCACCTATTGCCAGAGATGGACTCTCTCTTTGAGACTTGATGAGTTTTGTTTCTTTGAATGATAGTTACCTATTGTATTTATTAAAAAAAGAATAGTCCATTGGTTTGAAGCAAGTATCTAAATGTACGTTAGTTGGTGATTATTTTTAGCAAATACTAAGGATTATCAACTAAAAAGGTATCATTTATGGAAGGAATTATTACTGTGTGAATGTTCAGCCTTTAATTCCAGCCTTAATTTGGTCTTTTTTTTAACCCTCATTTACTTATTTCATCACAGGTGACAAGTAATGAATCTTCTCCTTCAGTACTAGAACCACGTGGTTCCAGAATAGTAGAGCATAAAACTCAATCTAACTGCAAATCTGATGACGATTGGCCAATATGTGCGGATGAAGACTGGGTAAGCCAAAAGACAACAAAAAACCAATGTGTTTCTCATGCTATTTCTCCCCATTGTAATAAATATATTAGATAGAATAGGGTCAGTACAGCAGAGAAACACATTTGTAACTCTGTTGTTTTCACAAAAAGACTATTCTGAATATTCCTCCTATTCTTATTTATTTTTAATATTTGGGAGGAGTAATCATCAGCTCCTGTAGAAAGCTCCAGGTTGAAAAATGTTGTTCCAAGTTAAGCAAACTAATCAAAACAAAACATTAAAGAAATATTTTTTATAGAAATGGCTTGATCAGTTTCTTTAATGTTTTGTTTTGATTAGTTTGCTTAACTTGGAACAACATTTTTCAAACCAGGAGCTTAAATTGAAAAAAAAAGGGGGGCTAAGTTCTGCTGACTTTCCTAAGAGAAAGCCAGTTGAAGCACAGTTAACCTGATTACTGGATGATAAGTGGTTTGTGAGAACTAACAGAGAAGCAAACTAGTTATTTAATTACTCCAGAAGGAAAACTGGAGTATAATACCTTCTTTGCCACACAAGGGAAGAAAGGAATAGAATTTAATAAGTCTACATATTCTGGATTGCCCCATCATGGATTTTTAAAACTACAGGTAGTCCTCCAATTACAATTCTCTTAGTGACCATTTGAAGTTACAACGGCACTGAAAAAAGTGACCTATGACCATTTTCACACTTAGGACCAGGGGTGGGATTCTACCAGTTCGCACCTATTCTCTAGAACCAGTTGTTAACATTCTAAGCAGTTCAGAGAACCAGTTGTCAGAAGAAATTACTGGCTAATCCTGTAAGGAAGGCAGGAAGGAAACATTCTGGTGTTGCTTACAGAAACTGCCTCTCCGTTAACCCTTATGACATTCTTGGCAGGACTAGACTTCCTGTCTCAGGAACGTCTCTGGAGTTTTTCCCCCCTCCTTTGCTGGTACTTTGCTTGTGTGGAGTGACCATTCAAAGTTACAATGGCACTGAAAAAAGTGACTTATGACCATTTTTCACACTTACGACTGTTGCAGCATCCCCATGGTCATGTGACTTGTATTTGGATGCTTGACAAGTGACTCACATTTATGACAGTTGCAGTGTCCTGGGGTGATGTGATCACCTTTTGCAACCTTCTGACAGGCAAAGTCAGATTCACTTAACAACCTTGTTACTAATTTAAGAACTGCAGTGATTCACTTAACAACTGTGGCAAGAAAGGTAATAAAATGGGACAAATGTCTCACTTAGCAACATAAATGTTGGGCTCCATTGTGGTCATAAGTCAAGGACTACCTGTAATTAACCAGAAAGTAGATTTTTAGATTTTTTGGGGCGGGGGAGAACTTCAAAAAATAGTCATCACATTTACAAAGTCTGCACTACTACTACTATTAATCTTCTCATTACTCCTTATCACCCATCCCCTCCCACTTGTATGACTGTAACTTTGTCGCTTGTATCCTTATGATTTATATTGACTGTTTCCTAGTATGATTTGATTGCTTATTGTACCCTATGACTATTATTAAGTGTTGTACCTTATGATTCTTGACCCTTGACGGATGTATCTATTCTTTTTATGAACACTGAGAGCATTTGCACCCAAATAAATTTCTTGTGTGTCCAATCACACTTGGCCAATAAGGAATTATATCTATCTATCTAAACATGACAAACACTGTCACATTGACTTGTGCATTTCCACACAAATATTAATTTATGGATTGGGGAGGGGATAATGGAATCATTGCTGTTGCGCAAAAAGTCAATTAATACAAAGAGTTACTTCTGATTTGTATAATCCGTACAAGACGTTCTTAACCACAGTTTGGGTGCACATGATATGGTAAGCTACAGTAAACCACAATGACTGAGTAGACATGTCAGTCTAAAGCTGGATTCACTTAATGTTTCACTTACCAACCCTGGCACAGGACTCACTTTGCTTAGCGACCAAAATTCTAGTTCCAATAGTGTTCATAACCTGAGAACTACCTATACTTTGTAACATCTGAAAATGTGTCAATTATTTGTCAATTACTTTGTTTCCTTTTACTTTGTTTCTGTTAATAGGGTATTAAATGTCCCTCAGGTTGCAGGATTCAAGGACTGATAGATGAAACAAATGAGGATTTTCAAAACAGGATAGAAAAGGTTAGGAGGGCGCTTTTGGATAACCAAAATAGTTACAAGTCATCTAATACTTTGAAACAAGAAATTTTTAACTATCTGGAAAGAAATCTGCCCAGTGAACAAGGTGAGTTTGATCCCAGTTATATGAAGACTAAAAAAAATGCCTATATAATTGGGCACCACACTACAAAAAATATGTTGAGACTCTAGAAAAAGTGCAGAAGAGAGCAACCAGGATGAAGAGGTGAAGAGATCAAGCTATTTTCCAAGGCACCTTAGGGCCAGACAAGGAATAATGGATGGAAACTGATCAAGGAGAGGTTCAAACTAGAAATAAGGAGAAATGTTTTGAGCAGTGGTGGGATTCATTTTTTTTTTTTACTACCAGTTCTGTGGGCATGGCTCGGTGGGCATGGCAGGGGAAGGATACTGTAAAATCCCCATTCCCTCCCCACCCCACTAACCTGCTTTCCAGCTCCCTACTCCTGTGCAGAGCAACCAAAGAAGACCCAGCCGATCAGCTGGGACTCAATGAGAGGCAGGGGGGTTGGCGGGGCCAGTCAGAGGTGGTATTTGCCGGTTTTCCAGACTACTCAAAATTTCCACTACCGGTTCTCCAGAACTGGTCAGAACCTGCTGACTACCACCTTTGGTTTTGACAGTGAGAACAATAAACCAATGGAACAGCTTGCCTTCAGAAGTTGTGGGAGCTTCATCAGGGGAAGCTTTCAAGAAGAGACTTGACTGCCATCTGTCAGAAATAGTGTAGTGTCTCCTTGGGCAGGGAGTTGGACTACATGACTTCCAACTCAGATGTTAATCTGTTTTTTTGTTTTTTGTTTTGTAATTTAAAGATATATAAAATTCTTTGAATTCTCTATCCTCAATGTACCTGGAGAGCAGATGGGAAAGGCTGGCTCATAAAATAATTGAGTTTAAATATCATTAGCTTTTTCTTTTTAAAAAACATACTTGTTTTACCTCAGAATTAAAACTGTTTGACATAAATTGGTAAAAAAAAAACATTATTATCTAATTCTCGCCTATTTCCGGTGTTTTCCAGATCACAAAAATGTTTTTACCAATTACTTAACAAAGTCTTAGAAAACTATTTCTTCCAGTACATTATTTTTTCACTTTTCCTTCTGAAAATTATTTGCCATGCTTTCAGACTGATATATATCCATCTCTGGAACACCTGGGTTAGTATAAGGATTAGGAGCAAAGGCAGATTAGGAGCAAATCCTATTCCAAATTATGCATGCTTAATATGCACTGTTTCTAAGCTACCTGCTCATTATTTGATAGACTGCACCTAAAACAGAAATACAAACAATGGTGTACTCCAATATTTTTACTAATGATGTAGTCCAATATTAATTGGGACCACACTGAGTGGGAGACAATTCTTTGGGATGATAGACTAAGAAAAAGGCCACAAGAGATGCGATGAACTCTTGAAGAAAACACAGTAGAGAGATTCCTATATTAGTCCATAGCTATACTAAAAAAAATAAGTAGATGGGAGGGGAAAGGACATTAAGGAGGAATTGCAGATATAGTATTCTATCCCTAAGTCTCTATCCAGGCTTACAAACACATATAGAGTAAGTACTGACTGTTATACAGATGGTTCCATCTAATTTTAAAGAAATCAAACTGGGAAAGCTGTGTAGTTTTGGTTAATGCATATTTTTTTTGGATCACTTACACTGTATAAAGGGCTGCGGCTATACTGTACTAACTTCTTTTCTTTCAGAATTAAATACGAACTATGGACAAATATCTGATGACCTAAGAAGGAGGTTGGTGACACTGAAACAGAGAGTTGCTAATAAAGTAGAAAGGATTAAAACCTTGCAGAACTCAATCCAGAATCAAGTTGGAGAGTTGAAACGTTTAGAGGTGAGTTGTATTATTATTTTTAAAAACGTATTTTTTTAAAATGCTGGAGCAAATATCTCCCTATGGTCCTTTTTATCAATTATATGTTTCAGTGAATGAGGCAGTTTCAGCAAGCACTGTGGGATTAGAAAATGATATTTATTTATTTTTTAGGATTGATAGTCTCCCTTCTTCCCTCCCTCCGTCCATCCCTCTCTCTCTTCCTGAAGCAACCTTTTATTGTGTTATTTTACTATGTTTAAATAATCTGTTGGTAGGTAAAATCAAAAATGTGAATCAGCATTAACCTGGAGGGGCTATAGTCTCCTTTCCTTTTTAAATTTTGTAGCGTACAGCCAGGGAAAGGATATTTAAAATCTGCAATTTGTTTGCAGAAGACTTTTCAAATTATATCAAGGGTCATGTGAAATGAAGCCATGGGCCAGATATAACTCAATGGTTGCAGATGGCCCATCTATATTTATGGTAGAATTTGGCCTTTCTTTTTTTTTTTTGAAAACAATTTTATTGGTTTTTAAAGACAAACAAAACAAAGAAAACATAAAAACATCCAGCTTTCTTTCATAAATATACAAGCAGTGTGTCGGTTGGTTTACCAATTTTTTGTGCATCCATTTCGTAGTTTCAATTATAGTTACATTACATAATAACTCATATTATCAATCAGAAATTAAATACACTAGTATCACTATTGAAATGATTGTTCATTTCTTGAAGTAGCAAATGGAGCTATGATCAGCAATAGCTTGACAAGTGTACCTTATTTTAATGTTATGGGGCAGCAACTAGAGTTACAACTCGGAGAGATTTAGGAGTAAAAGTTGACTTACAAATTTCTACATTTCTCCACCCCCTCCCCAAATCCTCATGCCTAGGTGGACATTGATATTAAGATACGTGCCTGCAAAGGATCTTGTGCTCGTGTTTTCAACTACAACCTGGACACTGAGAGTTATGGAAACATACAGAAGCAACTCGTACAAGTTAATGCCATTAAACTGGTGTCAGAAGAAAAAACTGCTCCCCTCAAGTCCCTGAAAATAACACAAGTGAAGGATTCTATTGCTCCCAGTCACTATAAATCTAGTCCTCTAACTGACCAGGAAGCAAATATACTTGACAGTATCAAGGTGTTTAAGGTAGTATTGGAAGATTCTAAAGGATCCATAGCAGACACCAAATATGCTGTTCCCGAAACAGCTGGAAGACCATCCACAAGCACAGTAATAATAAGACCTGCTACTGACATTCATACCAGCCGTACATGTATTAAAACCATCACTAAAAAAGTCATTCGTGGGCCGGACGGTTTACGAGAGGAGACGGTGGAAGAATTTAAAACTCCTGATGGTTCAGATTGTTCCGATTTGAAAGGTTTCCTTAAAGAAGCTATCAGTAGTGGAGGTGGAGGAAGCGGGTCTCACGACTTTGTCCCCCAACATCCAGATGCCAATTCTGAAACCCCATCATTCAGCCACACAAAAACACAGGGAGAGGACATTTTTTCAGAAATAGGGGAGGGAGAATTCGATGACTTCTCAAGATTTGACCACTTCTCCCATGAAGGCAACACCAAGACAGTTGTAGAAACCAAGTCAAGGAGAATTGTTGAAACAAGTGGCTTTGTAGAAGAAATACAACATGATGAAACTACAGAGCACAACACTGAGTTACAAGGGCAAAGCTTGAATGCAGAACAGAATCCTGGGAAAGGCAACACCGGGACAGGTATCCATCCAGTTCATGGAAAATAATTGTGGAGGGAGCAAAAAATGAAGTTTGCAACCAAACTGACACAAATACTACAATCCATTACATTGTTCAGTTAATGAAAGCCATGTGTCTGTTTGTTGCTAGTTAAGAAAGGGTGGGGTACATTGAGTTTTTATCATGAGTCATTGGTTAGCAAGGCAGTTTCATACAGAATGCCAGAGATAATGCATTTAAATCTAAGTGTACTTTTTGGGTGGGGAATGATGCAAGATGTCTTTCCATGTGTAGCCCAACATTGAGTGTAGACAGTTGACTTCAGCAATATTACTGATGGATACCTGTGAGCTTGTAATAAAACTTAACTGAAAACTTCTGTCAACTTGATCAACTTTGTTTTTTTAGACTGTGAGGATATCCACCAAAAACACACTTCTGGTGCCCAAAGTGGCACTTTCAGAATCGCGCCAGCAGGATCCGCTAAGGTTTTTTCAGTTTATTGCGACCAAGAGACTACTTTGGGAGGATGGCTTCTGATCCAACAGAGATTGGATGGGTCATTGAATTTTAACCGGACCTGGGAAGACTACAAGAAAGGTTTCGGCAGCTTGGATGTGAAAGGGAGGGGAGAATTTTGGTTGGGCAATGAACATCTCCATCTCCTGACTCAGAAAGATACTGTCCTTCGGGTTGAACTAGAAGATTGGGAGGGTGATAAAGCTTACGCAGAATATAATATACACATCGGTTCTGAATCCGAAGGTTATAGGCTCAGAGTCACCAATTATAAGGGGACAGCAGGGGATGCCCTGATGAGGGGTTCAGAGGAAGATGGGACTGAATATACAGCTCACACGAACATGAAATTTAGTACTTATGACCGAGACAGCGATCAGTGGGAGGAGAATTGTGCTGAGGTGTATGGAGGTGGCTGGTGGTATAACAACTGCCAAGCTGCTAATCTCAATGGTATTTACTACTCAGGTGGTCAGTATGATCCAAGGAACAATGTTCCTTATGAGATTGAAAATGGAGTGATTTGGTTACCCTTTCGGCCATCAGATTACTCTCTCAAAGTTGTGAGAATGAAAATTCGGCCTGTGGAAACAGACTAGATACCAATCCTAATGTTTAATCCAACTTCCAAAACAATATATACCTCAAACATATGTGCGTGTGGTGTGTATTTGTGTGTGTGTGTGTGTGTGTGTGTTTCTTTACTATCTGAATGCAACTGAGTGATACCTACTTATTAAACAAAATAAACAGATTCACACTAATAAATTTTTCTGGTGTATTTAACTTATTTTGTAAAATAAAAAGGAAGGCTCTCTATATTTTGTAACTGTGTGAAGACCTACAATGAAACCAGATTTTAAACCATTTCAGTGGGAAAATATTGACAGTGCAAACAATTATATTTATATACAGTATATGTTGCAACTTTGAATGATCACTAAATGAATTGTTGTAAGTCAAGGACTACCTGTACTAACTTAACAACTGCAATGATTCACTTAGAACTGTATCAGGAAAGGTAATAGAATAGGGCCATGATGGCAAACTTATGCCATGCATGCCACAAGTGGCATGCAGAGCCATTTGTGCCGGCACGCGAGCTGCAGGCAAACTTACCCCACTGCACATGCATATGTCTCACAGCTGATTTTTGGCCAGTTTGAGGCCTTTTTTGGCCTCCAAGAGGCTTGAGGAAGGTTTCTGCAGGCTTCTGCAGGCTTTGCAGGCCGAAAACTAGCCCCGTTTTGTCACTTCCTGTTTTTCTGACAATACTGGAAGCGATGAAACGGGGCTAGTTTTCGGCCTGCAAAGCCTGCAGAAGCCTTCCTCAAGCCTCTGGGAGGCTGAAAAAGGCCTCAAACCGGCCGAAAATCAGCTGTGAGGTGCAATGCAGGTAAGCAGGCGGTGGGGGTGGGGGCTGGGTGTGTGAATGGGGATTGTGCACGCATGCATAGGGGGTGTGGGGGGAGTGCGCATTGCCTTCTGGGTGCTGGCCCACGAGCGCAAGAGTGTAAGCGTGTGCACAATTTTTGGCACAGGAGCCCCAATACTGGAATAGGGCAAAACTCACTTAACAAATGTCTCACTTAGGAACAAAAATTGTGGTCATAAGACAAAGGCTGCTTGTCATATCAGATCACTGTGTGTCAGGTGAGGCTCCATTCAAAATCCAAGAAATAAAACCTTACACTCCACTGTTACAGAGAAAAGGACTTTTACTGAAAATTGAAGTGGTAGCATCATAAGAATACAAGATCTCAGGCAATAGGCGCGAAAATCACATATACACAGTTATGGCAACGTTCCCACCTACAATATTTCAAACTGGCCATCCAATCTGAGATTTGTATAATGTCATGTGGGGCCTCTTCAGGTGGCGTTTCACACATCTGATATGCCAAGGCGCTTGACCTTGGTGTAGACAGATAAGAGGCTACATCTGTGCAGTAAGCAAGTAAGCAGTCAAGAAAACATCCCACCTTTTACATTTCATCAGCTCAAACCTCTAACACTCTTCCCCCCACGAAGTCCAATTATTCTTCCCTCCTCCCCCATTTCTATGGCAGCCGGAAAGATAAGCAAAAGGATTCTTGGAGGCTGACACTATGACTCTGACCACTCACAGCTATGAACCAACCACTTCTATTTAATATCTACTGTGTTCAAGGCTACTTGTAGTAGTAGTAGTAGTAGTAGTAGTAGTAGTAGTAGTAATCAGGAATTGATGTTCTATTCAGCCACAAATTGCTGACTGAAACTGTTGGGCAAAATGTCATCTAAAGAGCAAATAGCAATAGAACTAGTCAGTCAACCCTTAGAGGATCTTTTAGAATTCAGGTTGAACCAAGTAAATTCCACCTTTTGCGTTTATTCATGTCTAATGTAGAAAGGACTCAGAACTAGGCTCAGGGATTGACTTTAATGTACAGGCAGGCTTAACTGGGAGGACCAATGTTGACACCAATCACCGGGGTCTGGCCTTGTTGAGATCTGCTATTTTTCCTTAGTCTCTCCTGGTTCTTCCCTCTTTCACTTCCCTGCTCTAGTGTATAGACTGAATCCAGAATCACAAAGAATAGTAGTACAGAGGAGATGAAATGTTTTAGGTCTTTCCCCAGAGATGGGATTAGAAAATCCCAGCAACCAGTTCACTGCACGGTTGCTGGGTGGGCGTGGCCATGGGGGTGTGTCCTATAAGAAGCCATTTTTCATCTTCCCCAGGATCCGGAGGCTTTCCTCGGGCCTCTGGGATGGTGAAAATGGCCTCCCTTGGGAGTCGGAAACAGGCCCATTTCTGGACTTTTGGAAGGCTCGTTTTTCACCCTCCCAGAGCCTCCACACAGACCCTGTACTTACCTGCATCCAAAAGGAGCTGCGTGGAGATTCCTGGGAGGGCTGGAGTGGGTGGGGCCAGCCAGTTGGTTCAACCGGTTCAGTGAATGTGAATTTAACATCCAGTTCATCTGAACCGGTCTGAACCAGCTGAATCCCAACCCTGTCTTTTGCCCCCAAGTATAATTCCTAGATTAAATTAAAATATATCATGGGATCTTGGCCCTTTTGAAAAGATGCCATTTACCTCTCATGTTCAAGGACATCCATCTTTAGGAATTGTTCCATCCAATCCTTTACAAGTCAAGGATTAGCTATTTTCACACATATCTATAACATGTTTTGTTTTGGCTTCGGTAATTGTGTGATCTCCATCAATTGTGGCTTTCTCAGCAAATCGTGTTTAAATAAACCATGGCTCCTGCAATGTGTGAATCCAGTCCAAAGTTAATGCTAAAGTTAAAAACTTCAAAAAAGGCAACTATGATCTTATAGACAACGATCTCTCATCCCTTGATTGGCAATTTCTATTCACTGGATGCAATACTTTTGAAGACCATTACAACATATTTTTACTTGAAGTCAAAAGAGTCCTCAAACTATATGTACCAATAACAACTCCAAAAACCAGAAAAAAAGAGATTACCCATAACAATAAGGAATCTTCAATCCAAAAAGAGATCACTCTGGCGGAAAAACAAATCTGGTCATGTTGCCAACTTCAAAAGCCAATACAAAAATTTATGCTGCTAGATAAAGACTAAATGCACCAATTACCACATTAAACAAGAGGAAAACCTTCTACGCACCAATTCCACCCATGCTTTCTACAATTTTGTAAACAACAAACTAAAAGACTCAAGGTCCATCCCACTCCTGACAGGACCTAATGGTAAAGACTGCAACGACAACACTATTAAAACCAACCTCTTTAACACATTCTTGTGTCAGTATTTGTAAACAGCAATGGATCATGTCCAGTATTTCCTAGTCGAACCACAGAAAACTACAATGATCTAATACATATCGATTTTACAGTAAACAATGTTGAAAAAGCACTATGCAATCTAAAACCATCTCTCTCTATTGGACCGGAGGGAATATGTGCCTACTTCTTAAAAAAGCTATCCACTGCCATTGCAGAACCTCTAAGCATAATCTTTGAAAAATCTTTCAGGACCAGCTCCTTGCCAAAACTATGGTCACAAGCCACAGTCATCGCCATCTTCAAAAAGGGACACCCCAACCTAGTTGAAAATTACAGACCAATCTCTTTATGCTGTGTCACCTGTAAAGTCATGGAATCAATTATTAACCAATCCATTATCCTCCACTTAGAAACAAACAACCTACTCTCTAATAAACAATTTGGTTTCAGAAAAAAATTATCCTGCAATCTGCAACTCTTACACAGCAAAAACATATGGACTACACAACTCAATCAGGGCAAAGCAATAGACACAATCTGCATAAACTTTTGTAAAGCCTTTGATTCAGTGATACACGACAAACTACTCCTAAAACTAAAATCTTATGGTATCTCTGGACAACTGCATAACTGGATAGAAGCATTCCTGTCAAACAGACAACAAATGGTCAAAATTGGGAGCGTCCTATCAAATTCTGTACCTGTCAACAGTGGTGTCCCCCAAGGCAGTGTTCTAGGACCAACTCTCTTCATACTCTACATAAATGACCTCTGTGATCATATTAAGAACAACTGCGTTCTCTTTGCTGACAATGTAAAGTTATTCAAAACCACAGATAATACTGCTACCCTTCAAAAAGACTTCGACTATGTATCAGAATGGTCAAACAAATGGCAACTTCAAATCTCAACAAATAAATGCTCTGTCTTACATATTGGCAAAAAAAAAATCAGAAAATAAAATGCAGGCTGAATAGTCAAGACCTTGTTGATGATCCAAACTCTGTCAAGGATCTTGGAATACTCACCTCTAATGATCTAAGTGCTAGAGCCCACTGTAACTACATAGCGAAAAAGGCATTAAGAGTTGTTAACCTAATCTTACGTAGCATTTTCTCTGGTAATATTACACTAATAACTAGAGCATACAAAACATTTGCTAGACCAATACTCGAATACAGCTCATCAGTCTGGAACCCACATTACGTATCTGATATTAACACAGTTGAGAAAGTCCACAAATATTTCACAAGAAGAGTTCTCCATTCCTCTATGTGTTGCAGAATACCTTATGCCACCAAATTTGAAATTCTAGACCTAGAAAACCTACAACTATGCCACTTTTGGTCCGATCTTAGTATATAAAATCATACATTGCAATGTCCTACCTGTCAATGAATGCTTCAGCTTCAACCATGACAACACAAGAGCAAACAATAGATACAAACTCAAGGTTAATCATACCAAACTTGATTGCAGAAAATACGACTTCAGCAACAGAGTGGTCAATGTTTGGAATACTCTACCTGATTCTGTCGTTTCTTCCCCAAACCCCCAAAAATTTAACCTTACACTTTCTACTATTGACCTCACCCCTTTCCTAAAAGGTTTGTAGGGGGCATGCATAAGCACAAAACATGCCTACCGTCCCTGTCCTATTGTTTCTTTTATTTTTCTTATATATATATCCATTTATTCATAACTATGTTTTTACTTATACCTATTATCTTGTAAGCAACTGACAAACCAAATAAAATAAAATAAATAAATGAATAATACTAAGGCCCATTTTAAATATTAGGGCAGACTTGTGATGTACACATGAAAAAGACAAGCCAGAAACTCAAAGGTTAGTTTACAAAACCCTGTTGCTTAATATTTGCAGAGAAGTAAATTCCAAAACCTTTCTAATCAGTTCAGTTAATCAGTTAAAACAATTATAAGTTTGGTTAAGACATCTTTCTGAATGGCAGCAACTATGGGCAAATGATATAATCTATATATAAGCACTTGCTCTCAAATACCAGCTGCACAATTATAAATTGGATTGTCATGATAGGATACAAACTGTTAAAAAAAACCAGACCTCATAAAAGAGGAGGTGGAGTTGCACTGTATGTAAAAGACCACTATATTGCTACAGAAATGCATGAACCCAAAGACAAAAGCCTCCTAGAAAGCATATGGATCAATATAAAAGAAAAAAAGAATGACATGGCCCTGGGTGATACTATACATCACCCAATCAAGCAGAAAAAAATAGATGTCCTTTTTGCCAACTACCTAACAAATATATGTAGGAAACACACTACAATGGGAGACTTCAATTACCTTGATATCAATTGGAAAACTAATTCTGCACCAAGTGAGAAATCAAATAGGTTCCTAACCAACCTAGCTGACAACTTTGTTGTCCAAAGACAAAGGAGGGAACTAGAGGGACAGCCATACTGAACGTAACTCTTACAAACAGAGAAGAGGTGATAGAGGGAGTTGAAACTGCAGGAACCTTGGGGTTCCTGTTTGAGCTTCTTCGGCGACAGACCGAAACCTCGTCTCTCCGCTGCTGGAGCGCCCCGAGCTGGCTGGTTTCAGGGCTAAGCCACCCCGTAAAGGTGGTGAAGTGGGGGGAGACTGCCTGCAGGGTTGAGGAGAGCCACATCTCTCCTCCCCAGCTGGCCATTACTCCCTTTCCCGAAGGCGGTTGTAGCGGTGGTCAGAAATGGCCATCACAAAGAAGAACTCGATCGGAAAAGAATGTGCAGGAAGAAGATAAGAAGAGAAAATTTTGGTTGACCGGGTCAAACAGCAAAAGCAACAAATAAGGTACCCTGGAATTTAAACTTAACAACATTGTTCCCAAAGAAGATTTTGAAGCTGCGAAGGAGAGAAAGAAGGGAAAGGATTAAGTTTTTTTTTCTTCCCTTCCTTATACTGATAGCTAAGAGACTTAAGCAAGAAACTGAAAAAAAATCCACTTTGACATTAATAGGCATCTAAGCTGAAATTAAAAGTCAAAGGGATAATAAAGATTTCTGGACATTTAAAAGTTTTTAAAAGCAGGAAAGGAGAAAAAAAAGAATAAAAGGGCAGGATCTGGAAAAATGGAGGAAACTGCCTGGAATTAAGGAATGGAACGGTAATTAAAAGGAACTTACAATTTTAACAAGATTCCTCAAAGATATATTTTAATTGAAACTTGGTAACAAAATAATAGAACCCCAGGAAGAGAAAGTGGAAAAAATAAGCAAGTAGAAACAGCCTTGGATTATTTGGCTTATTTGGTGATTTTTGGTTTTTGCATCTAGATGACTAAAATTAACCGGGTGGTTGTTTAAAAGTTTTTAAAATTGTATCACTTTTAGAAGAACTGAAAACGGAACTTTAAAAATGGAAAGAAGATGCACAAGAAGGGAGAAGTTCTTTTGGCTTCGTGTTTCAATTCTTAGAAATGGAGATCTGGAAGTATGAGAAGCAACAAGAAATGTTTGCAGAACAAGAAGATTGGGACAAAGAAGATTGGGACCATCTTTAATGGTCAAATAATTTTAAGTGGGGGGAAAAAAGAAAAGGGGGGAAAGAGAGTGAAATGTTTAAGACTAGAAAAAACAACCAAAAAGAAGAACAATTTGAAAGATAAGTATAATATTAGAAAGCAACAGAAGAGGGGATTACAGATGAGAGAGTTAGAAGTAGAGAGACGAGGGGGTAAAAAGGGGAGAGAGAAGAAGAGGGGGAAGAAGGCAAGGAAAAGAAGTTGTAAAAAACAGAAACAAGAAATGGAGAAACAGAGAAAAGATATAAGGATTGTAACCATAAGCTTGTTTAGAGATAATGGGTAAAAATTTAATTGCAAAAAGGATTCTGCAAAGGTACATAAGATAGCATTGTTATATTACAAATAGAAATAATTTTAGAAAATATGATGATGGATAAAATATTTACTGTAATGTAGTAGGATGTTTGTTAATAAATAAATGAATTAAAATGATTGAGAGAATTAAAAGAGAACATTTTTAATTATTAGTAATGATTTATAAAAATATAAGTGAGAAATATGGGGAAAAAAAGAATTAACTATGGAAAGTTTATAAGTGTTCCCAAGGAAGTATGATATTTAATTGAAAAGAAATGTTAAAGATGTTAAGATTTTAATGCATATTAATGATAGAATTGAATTGGAATGGAATGTGTGTTTTTATTTACATATATATATATATTTATATATATATATATATATATATATATAAGAATATAGAATATAGTCTCTATTTTAAGAATGTACCAAGCAGAACTCGATTTGAAGTTATGTATTATATTGAATGCTATAATCTTAAATATACATTGAAGCTTAAATAAGAGTTTGAATGGATAAAATTAAAGGATATAAAGGTATCATACTCTAATTGGTAACTACAGGGAAAAATTTGCTTAATAAGAAAAGATAATGTGAAATTGAAGCAAGACAGACAAAAGTATAAATATAATGAAATCATTATATTTGAGATGAGATAATTAAAACAAAGTTGAGAAAATTAAAAGAGGGGAAAAACTATGTAGAAAATATAAAACGGTAATAAGATATGGAATAGAATATAAAAATGAGCATGAAATTGAGTTTTGTGTCTGTATGAAGAAGTGATAACCTGGGACCATGCTATTTTCAAAAAAGATGTTTTATTTATATTTTGTTTTTGTGAAAACCCAAATAAAATTTTCAAAAAAAAAAAAAAAAGAAAGAAACTGCAGGAACCTTGGGTGAGAGTGACCATGTCATATTAGAATTCAACATAAGACAAAAACAAGCAATAGAACATAATGATACCAGTCTTAGATTTTAAAAGAGCTGATTTTAATAAAATCAGAGAGAACTTGGGAAAGATTCCTTGGATAAAAATCCTAAAGGGGAAAACAACTCAAGAATCTTGGGAAACTCTAAAAAGTATGATCATAGAAGCCCAGACCAGCACAATACCACTGAGAAAGAAAAACAAGAAATCCAAGAAGACACCAGCATGGCTACACAAAGATCTCTCTGACAAATTGAAAGACAAAAAGGACAAGTACAAAAAATGAAAAGATGGACACACAACTAGCCAGAATCTGCAAAGACAAAGTCAGGATAGCAAAGGCTCAGAACGAACAAAGACTTGCAACAAAAGTCAAAGATAATAAAAAAAGTTTTTCCGAAACTTAAATAACAAGAAAAAAAATCAAGGAAACAATCGGTCCACTAAAGAAAGAAGATGGTAAGGAAGTAACAGGCAACAGAGAGAAAGCAGAGTTGCTTAACTCATTCTTTGCATCTATCTTCACACAAAAAGAAACTATAACCCAACCTGCCAAAAACATAACTGTAAAAGACAGACTAGAAATAAAAGTTAAAATAAGCAAAAAAAAAAAAATAGTAAGAGAACACCTGTCTGATCTTGATGAAAACAAATCACGGGGGCCTGATGTATTACATCCCAGAGTTTTAAAGAGATGGCAAAGGTCATCTCAGAACCACTGCACCATATCTTTCAAAAATCCTGGAGCACCGGGGAACTACCAGAGGACTGGAAAAGAGCTGATGTGGTTCCCATCTTCAAAAAAGGAGAAAAACAGACCCAGCCGACTACAGACCAATCAGCCTAACCAATCAGCCTAGGAAGATACTGGAAAAGATAATAAAAAAAACAGATCTGCCAACATCTAGAAACAAGTAAAGTAATAACTAGCAGTCAGCATGGGTTTGTTAAAAACAGATCGTGCCAAACCAATCTTATTTCATTCTTCAACACAGTGGCTAAATTAGTAGACCAGCAAAATACTGTGGATATAATATATTTAGATTTCAACAAGGCAATACACAAAGCGGACACACCTACTTCTTAGTAAGCTAGAAAAAAGTGGGATAGATAGCATCACCACCAGATGGATTCTCAACTGGCTGACAAACCGTACTCAATGAATAGTCCTTAATGGGTCTAAGTCTACATGGAAGGAAGTAAGCAGTGGGGTGCCACAAGGTTCTGTCTTAGGCCCAATACTCTTCAATATCTTCATAAACGACTTAAATGAGGGAATAGAAGGGGAACTTACCAAATTTGCAGATGCTACTAAGCTAGCAAGAATAGCTAACACCCTAGAAGATAGGCTCAAGATCCAGATGGATCTTGACAGACACTGGGCCCTATCTAACAAAATGAAATTCAATGTAGAGAAAAGTAAAGTCCTACATTTAACTTTCAGAAGTCTTAAAGATTGAAAAGGGTCCCTTGAGCGCCCAGAAGCTTTGTGGTTCCCATTTTGCCCATTTGACCTTTTCCTCAAAAATGTCAAAGAGAGAACAAAAATGTTGGCCAATCTAATCTGGGAATCAGAATAAAGATGGCATAATAGATAACCAATAGTTTCCAACTGAACATAATATTCATTCAGAACCTATGCACAGCTAGCTTTCAAACAGTTGAAGGAGATTTGGATTTCCTCTAAAATCTAGCCTACTAATGACACATTCTTGTCACATTTCTGCATTCCTGCTTTTCTTTCTGTTTCTAAACAGAACACAGAGGCATATTTTGTTCCTACGCTCAAAAATTTAAACAAGAATAGCTGATCTTTTTTTTTTAAAAAAAAAACCTTTTGTACTTGCTTTAAAGGTTGGAAAATATCTAATATGGCTCTGATATTTAAAAGAAATTGTAAGCAAGCTAGGTCAACATCTGTTACAGAAAAATGGTTGTTAATATACAATAAAAATAAGTACAAATATAGAAGAATAAGCTTTCTTCAAAGAAAACTACATGGCTTTTACAAAGATAAAGCTGTCTTGCCTTCTAGATTTTTTGATGGTTTCAACAATTATGCACACAAGAGCATTTCAGCATATGTCTCATGTATGAACTTTGTAAAGTAGCCTTTGACAAAACCTTTTACAAAGACCCCCAAACAAACTCAGATGTGGAATAGTAGTATGTTGAGTTAAGGTTACATTCAAAGTATTGAATATAAATGAGCAGAACAATTATTCTTGTGAGAGATGCAATGAATGGATAAAAACAATATTGAATAAGGTCTGAAATGGGGAGAAAGGTTAGGTTGATGTTCTCAAAAGGGTGAAGGGTGATATATAAACATCCAGAAGACTGAATAGATGTTTTTTTTAAAAAAAAAAAATGGAAGATTTGGCATGGATCTGAAATGAACAAATAATTCAAGGATCTATATGAAAATGAGAATGACATATTGAAGAGTGGAATTGAAAATAACGTGATTATTTTGTATTGTAAAAAAGGGATGAATATGAAATAATAAACGTCATGAGAATGGTAAGACTTCAGGTCAAATATCCAAAGAAATAGTAAAATATTAAAATATGGATGGGCTTTGCCTGAAGAGGATAGGTGTGATTTGTTCAACATAGAAGACTGCATCTATGCCTCATGACTGGAATACTGTTAATTACTGTCCTAATCTATAGAAAAGGAATAGTAGCAAGGGGGAATGCAAAACAACAACAAAAACCTACAAAAACTGCAAGAGATTTAAACTATTATATGTGCCTGGGAAAAAGTTTGGTAGAGTCCCAATTGAAAGGGCACTCTATGTCACGATGTGCAATACTTTATGAATATAGCTATGGCTTTATAAATGTTTAGCTGCGTTTTTATTTTTTATCTGAAGCTCTTAATGACTTTCTCTTAGTGTTTCTTGTTTTTGCACAACACTCAATGGAAATAGTGTGATACATGGGTATGTCTGTGTGGTAGATGCACTTGAACAGTGGAAGGTGTATATCATTCAACCCAGATCTGTGCATTCTCCAAATGCAACCAATTGGCGCCCTTGTAACACAGATTTCTAGACTAGATGGAACAATGGCCTGATCCACCAAAGGTACTTTCTATGTTCTTACTGTTGGAACCAAGAGGCTACTCATCATTTCAATTTACTTCCTCTGAGGAAATGCTATGGTAGTATTTTTGGAGCATTGAGGAAAATGACAGAAAGCTGTCAAGGGATCAAAGAGCCACCCAAGCCAACAGTATCCTGAAAATACTAAACTCTATTATCTGGTAAGTATTAACCTAATACTAGAGAATGAGGCTATACTACTACAGAATAATCTCACTGATGACATTAGGGCCTGGAAGCAAATATACTTTGTAAAACCATTACAATCTGATGACAAGGACAGTGGTGGGATTCAAATATTGTTGCCACCGGTTCAGTGGGCGTGGCTTGGTGGGCGCGCTTTGCACACATGCACATACTTTGCGTGCATGTGTGCGTCAAATGTGCACTTAGCGCAGGCGCAGAGGCGTTTGCGCAGGGGCAGAGGTGTTCTAACTCACCTCCTGCAAGCCTGCATGATCCCAGTGGCTTCAGCAGCTGCTGCGCGGCCAGGGGTGGGATTCTACCAGTTTGCACCTATTCGCTAGAAGCGGTTGTTAACATTCTAAGCACTTTGGAGAACCGGTTGTTAGAATAAATTACTGGGCTAATCCTGTAAGGAAGGCAGGAAGGAAACATTCTGGTGTTGCTTACAGAAACTGCCTCTCTGTTAACCCTTATTACATTCTTGGCAGGACTAGACTTCCTGTCTCAGGAACTTCTGTGGAGTTTTTTTCCCCTCCTTTGCGAGTACTTTGCTGGTACTTTGCTTGTGTGGAGTTTCCTTTCAAAGTTACAATGGCACTGAAAAAAGCAACTTATGACCATTTTTCACACTTACAACTGTTGCAGCATCCCCAGTCATGAGGCCAGGCGAGGAGATGCGTGCCTCGATGTGAGTGCTGTTGAGTTGGCCACGCCCACCCAGTCACATGACCACCAAACCATGCCCACCAACTAAGCCACGCCCACAGAACCAGTTGTTAAAAAATTTGAATCCCACCCCTGCGTGCGGCACTATTCTGTATGGGAGCCCAGGCGGTGGGTTGGCCCAACAGCAGAGAAGCAGAGAGAACCGATTCGGTCTCTGTTGCTCATCACTCCTTCCAGCTCACCAGAACCGGGCCGAACCAGTCCAATACCACCACTGGACAAGGATGACATGAATCTATGAATTTATCTCATACCCTATCTAAACATAGCTCCATGTCCTTATACTGCTACCTTGGAGGGACTTCAGCTCTCTAATAACTTTATCAGAGATCTGCCTTAATTCTGTCTGTTTTAACTAGAGATGCCAGAAGCTAATCTGGGATCAAGCATGTTGCTTTCTTTTGACTTTCTGAAAGACCTGGCCCTGTCAGTGGAGGCAGTAGTGGGATTCAAAATTTTTACTACCGGTTCTGTGGGCATGACAGGAGAAGGATACTGTAAAATCCCCATTCTCTCCATACCCTACTAACCTGCTTTCCAGCTCCATTCTCCTGTGCAGGGCAACAAAAGAAGACCCAGCCAATCAGCTGGGACTCGGGAGGCAGAGAAAAGATGGGGGGTGGGGCCACTCGGAGGTGGCATTTGTGGTTCTCCAAACTAGTCAAAATGTCTGTTACCGGTTCTCCAGAACTGGTCAGAACCCACTGAATACCACCTCTGGATAAGGGGAATATCACTGGAGGTGATTGATCGACCAATAGCAGTTCCCATTCCCTCCCTGGGTATCTGTGTAAAATGTTGTAAGCTGCCCAGAATTGCCTGCTGGCAAAATGGGCAGCAAATAAATTTAATAAACCTTTCCTAACCTGAGCATTACAAATATATTGGAAATGAAATTCCCAACCTTAATATTCCACTAACATGTTTTTCAGGACAAGAGAAGTTGTAGTTATAACATCCAGAAGGGTTTTAGTCTCCAATGATTAAAAAGAAACCAGAAACATACTAAGGGCTATGAGGACAATGTAAAACAAAAGATATGACGATATTGTTTTAAACAGATGGTATAATCATGTTTGCATACTAAGAAGGAAGCTAGAAAGACAAAGCATCCAAAGCTTTGAACTTGGCTTGTTTTATTAAGCATTTCCCACAAAATGTGAGACAAAACCTCACTACCTATGAATCTACTTTTTAGTGAGTGTGCTAATAGGCAGACGTTAGGATAAAATATTTATTTAGCAAAATATAGGTTTCAGCACTGCCCTTCTGTACATCACAAATAACATTGTTTTAATCGGTTGGTAGATTCGTTCCCAGCATAGTCTTTCCATTTTTATCAAAATGCTTTTAAACAAATCACCGAGGAAGAATTATTTTATTGTTCTTCACTGCTTTTATGCAAAGTAAAAGTTGAGTATCATGAAACAGATGTGAACTCGGACACTTATTTATTGAAATAATCATTGTTACTAAGACTGGGAAATTGGTCTCAGCTTCAGGCTGACTTGTTTAAGTGAATACCAGGATCCTTTCCAATTCATCCATACAACTCCATCATCTGTTCCATGTTTTGCCATTTCTGGAGTGTAGTGTCCACCCCAGTAGTATCTGCCATTTGGATTGGCTGAATGACAACGATTATACCACCAGCCACCGCCATCTTCTTTGGAGCATTGCTTTTTGGGATCTGGGTGTATCCTGTGAATTAATTACACAAAACATTTAAAAGAATATATACCCATAACTGAAATGTAAATACATATTATGAATCTTGCCTTTAATGTGTGTACATATTTTTTTGTGACACACATAACAAAAAAGAAATATTCTAGTTTTGGCTTCTTTGATTTGAGATGTTGCACTTTTAAATATCTGTATGTCCCAATAAATTGGATTCATTTAGTATTTACTCTACCTGAAACCTTCTTAAATCCAAACAAAACAAGTATTGCTTTAAGGTAATTTTTATATATAAAATAGTAAATTCAGAAACAGTTACATTTTAATCAGATAAGATTATTTCTTTCTTTTAATCAATATAGCTCCTCTAGGAGATCAGTTGTAGTTTTTGACAATCTTTTCCAAATACAAAAGCAACACTATACACGTCTAATAGAGAGTTAGAACCAGGGGTGGGATTCTACCAGTTTGCACCTATTCTCTAGAACCAGTTGTTAACATTCCAAGCAGTTCAGAGAATCGGTTGTTAGAAGATATTCCTGGCCTAATCCTGTAAGGAAGGCAGGAAGGAAACATTCTGGGGTTGCTTATAGAAACTGCCTCTCCGTTGACCCTTATTACATTCTTGGCAGGACTAGACTTTCTGTCTCATGAATGTCTCTGGAGTTTTTTCCCCCTCCTTTGCTGGTACTTTGCTTGTGTGGAGTGACCATTTAAAGTTACAATGGCACTGACAAAAGTGATTTATGACCATTTTTCACACTTACGACTGTTGCATCCCCACAGTCATGAGAGGCCAGGTGAAGAGATGCGTGCCTCGATGTAAGTGATATTGAATTGGCCACGCCCAGCCAATAACATGACCCCCAAGCCACGTCCACCCAGTTACATGACCACCAAGCCACACCCACCAACTAAGCCACGCCCACAGAACCAGTTGTTAAAAAATTGAATCCCACCCCTGGTCAGAACGGTGATGGCATTGAACTAAGATCAAAGAGAGTCCATCTCAACCATAGAAACTCATTAGATAATTTTCAGCCAGTCACTTTTTCCAACCTAATTTGTCCCATAGATGTGCTGGGGAGAAAAATGGAGGAAAGAATACTGTTTATCCCATCTTGAATTCCCAGAAGAAAAATGAGATAAAAATTGGACAAATCATATGTATATTTTAGAAATGAATTTCACTGAGCTTATTCACAAGGAACTTTAGAAAAAAATTCTGTAGGAGGAGGATTTGCAAATATATTTCAAAGATTTTTTGTAGAAGTGCTACATAAAAATAAAAAGAAACCAAGTGGGGAAAAAATGCTTACCATCCATCATTGTCCCTGTCAAAAGTGCTGAAGAACATGCCATTATGGATTGTCATTGTTCTGTTTTCACCAAATAGTTGTGAAGCTCCTTCTAAAAGTGCATTTCCGGCTGTGCCTCTGTAGTTACTAATGGAGAGCTGGTATTTGTTGTTTTCGTTCTGAATACTGAAGCCTCCATAGTGAGCTTTAACTTTAGTGCCATCCCAATCTTCAAGTTCAATTAAAAGTTCAGTAGGCCCCAATTTGCTAATCTGGTTGATTTTATCGTTTCCAAGCCAATATTCACCTAGGACACAAAATAAATCCCTTGAGGCTGTTGTCATTAAATCTTAAGCAGTGTGTTCACCCTGTCATAAAGCCACATCATAATAACTGAACTGAAGTCATTCTGGATATATGAAAAATATGATTTATATGTCTTTATTTACCTTTTCCAGTATTCTGAATGCATACTTAAAAGAATGGCATGGCAACTTGCTGGGCACTGGTGACTTGAATGTTCTTCTTTATTGAGGTCAAAGCAATTTGACAAAGACTTTTTCTAAGTCTCAACTCCTTTTTTATATTTTGTGACCAGAACTTGATGCAGTATTCCAAGTATGGCCATATTAAGGCTTTGTAAAGTGGTACTAATACTTCACAAATTACACCAGAGCAACTATGTATAGTATTACTGACAAGGAAAATTGGCTGGTACCGTAGTAAAAAAGGAAAAAAAATGTTTGGTAATATGAAAACCCAACTTGAACAATTTTCTAAATAGTTAACAAATAACGATAGCAAAAAAAACATAGAAATGCAAGTAACTGGAGTAAATGCAAGTAAATTAGATTCACAAAACAAATTTGATTTGAAACTGGTACATTTGGTGAAAGGGATTGAAAGAGATATGGATGTTATAGACAAAGATCTCTTTTACAACAGCAGAAAACTGACTGAATTGATTTTCTCTAAGAAGATTGAAATAAGATGGAGAATGGATTTATCATACTTTAACTTAAAAACAAGTTCAGTTGGACTGTTGGGAGAAGATAGATCAACAATAGAATAGAATGGATCTATTATATTTAATCAGACAATAATTGATAAGAGATGGTATTAAGACACAATCATGGATATTTGATCCAAGATAATTCAGAATTAACTGTTGGGATGACTGCAGATAAATTAAAGTATAAAGCAATGATACGTTTTCTGAGAGTTGAATACAATAATAGTTTATTAACAGAGGGTTTTGAAATTTTAATCTTATTTTTGGTTTGTTTGTTTATTTGTTGTTCTACCTGTTAACTATTGGGCTGTTAATATAGTATAGAGGACAGATTAATAATTTGTAAATAAAAGTAGACATTTGAAAAAAAAAATGAGCCTGTATCGCAAAAGATGGGAAACTAATATTATTGTAATATTTCATCAATATTCAATTGGAGGCAGGTAATATATGTACAGTAGAACCTCTGGTCATGAACGCAAACCAAATTGGGTGATGACAAAAATTTCAAAAAAATGTTTGCATCTGGTCGCAAACAAATACTCAGGTGGCAGTCAAACACAGTCATGGCAATTTTCCCTTCCGCAGCATTTTTTTTTTTTTTTTAACATACATGCACAGTCAGTCTCGCTTCCGGTCACGACCAAATCAGGTTGCTACCAAAGTCATGGAACGGATTATACTCGTGACCAGAGGTTCTACTGTATATATGTTTGTGTTCTTTTAATGTACTTTTTATTGTTTTGCTTGTTTTTTGTTTGTTTGCTTCTATGAATATCTTTTTTTGAGCCTTGTAGTTTAACTTTTGAATAAAATAAAAACCATTTAAAGAAAACGGAAATATTGGTTACATTTTGCATTAGCAGAGACAACCGTTAACTATGTACACGCTGCTGGAAAACAGATTCTTACCTGGGGTGTCACAGTAGTTCTTTCCACCACTGGAAGCAATATTTCCAAATCCTTTTTTATAGGCGTCCCATTTTCTTCCAAAGCCAACACTCCCATCTTGGCGGTTTTGAATTAGAAGCCAACCTGTTCAAAATGATAATTATAGTAACTATTATATAGTCCACTCGCTTGAAATATTTCCATAAAGCTTCATAACTGGAGGGTGAGGAAGGGACAAGTAGCCCTTTGTAGGGTTTCCACTCTGAATGGACTCCCCTTTCTTATCACTGATATGCTTAGTCAATGATGTGGCCTCCCCTTCTATGCTCAGTCTATTGGCTGGGGGAGGAGGGGAATCCCGACATTTGGAAGTAGATCTTCTTGTTTTTGTCCTTATCATCGTATACATACAGTACTTGAAGAGCTACTGGAATATTATAAAGGAATATTATAGAGGAATATTATAAAGGTGGCAGATCCATAATAGGAAACCATTTTGATTAAGGATACTAGCTTAAGAATTACCTCCATCTTCTGTGGTCATATCACAATACACTTTGAACGGTTTAAAGAAAGGATCAGGCTGAACAAGGTACAACTCAGACGTTTCGCCTCCTTTTCTATATATATCTTCACACTCTGCAAACAGAAAATCCATTATCTGTATAGTTTAGTGAGCAACAAAAATGTTCTGAACAGAGGAATAAGTAAACTACAGAAATCTACAATATAATTAAATCTGCATGGGAAAGCTTGAAGATTGTATTTGCGGTAAGCACCTATCAGAAAATTTTCAAGTGTCTGCTTGCTTTTGGGATCTCTGCCTTATCTAGGACGAAATGCATTTTTAGAAATGCTGATTTGGAAACTCTTTCGTATATCCCACAGTAAGGATTGAATTTGGCCATACAGAAGCCATCAATGCTGAGGTAAAAAAAAAACACTATTAAATAAACATGGAACTTATGTAGCCAACTCTCAAGGCTAATGGAAGAACAACCAAACAAGGGTGGAAGGAAAAGGGTCTAGGATGTAAATTTTGAGGCTGATAGTTCTTTATTGCTTTCTTCCACATTAGACAAATCTTATGTGTATACATGACTTCTTTCTAATCCAAACTAATGGAAATTATCAAGCCGTGGCACTTCTATGATTCTTCTGCTGTTTTTGAACGTGGCAATGAGTTTATGGAGTCCAGCTTTTCTGTTGTGTTGTTGCCAAGTCTAACTTCGAACAATGTCTGAATGCGAGCTTTCCTGTGCAGATAAGCCCATGAAATATTTTCACTCTTGGGTCCCTAAATTACTCTAGATCTCATCATTCCCAGAAAGAATGGTTAAGGAATGAAGAGATACTTTTAAAATATGTGCTATTAACTTAAAGTCCTCACATATTCCTCTAGATCAGGGGTGTCCAACCTTGGCAACTTTAAGACTTGTGGACTTCAACTCCCAGAATTCCTCAGCCAGCAAAGCTGGGAGTTGAAGTCCACAAGTCTTAAAGTTGCCAAGGTTGGACACCCCTGATCTAGATGGTTAAGAAATAAGAAGGGAAGGAACAGCAGTCAGTTTTCTGCAGAATAGAAAGGGTAACTTGTAAAGCTATAAATACAGTATTTCTTGACTAAATTTCAAATGTTCTCTATAGTCACAAATAAATTCTCCTTTTCCAGGAAGGAAAGAAAGAAGGAGGCTATTAAAAGACAGTACGTCCATGCATAACTCTAGTTTCATACATCATAGTTCTCACATCTAACCATATTGGCATGTAGTCCTCGAAGCTCTTCGTTTACACCTCAGAACTGCCAATAGCCAAATACAAGAGCCATGAGAATCTAGGAAGGTTAGATTTCAAAAGGTGCCTCAGTGTTATGTAAGTGCAATGATCCAGGACAAATGTTGGTAATCCAAAGAGGTACAACACTGCTACAAAGCAAAGGGAAATTTTGACCTTGCAGGAGATGGAAATGTAAGGATCTTCCCATAATTGCAGCAGTCTAAGCTATCTAAGAGTCTGCCTCATTTCTAACAACAAAGCAAGTGGGAGAAATGAAACATTACCTTTGCCACTCACAACTGGGACATTGCAAGAAACTGTACAAGAAGTTTGGCATTCAGACAACTGTGTCGTAATAGCGTTTTCTAATTTTTGTAACTTTTTGTTCAAAGTATCCACAACTGAACGGAGAAGTCGTAAATTGGATGGAATACTATTGTCTAATTTCTCTTTGATGAAAGTGTAGTGCTCCTCAAGTTCTCTGTTGTATTGGGAAATTAAATTCTGATTATCTGGAGAAAGAAAGAAATGAAAGGTGAAGAGATGGCATGCTTTTTAAAAAGAACAACAACAACATACATTTAATAAGATATTATGACTTTCCATTTCTTTCTACTTCCTGTGCTATGCTTATTTCTAGGCTCTAAAGCTCTGGGATAAAAGAACAAAGGCTTCCAAATCTATGTAAATTTCTATGAATAGGTGGCACTATATGCAAAATAAATAATTACAATTTTGCAGTTTTATAAACCAGGGCCAAAACTTTATTCCCTTTTCCCTCTTAGATAAAGATCACAGATAACTGAAATATCTGCTTACTGGATCCAGTACTCAAGACTGGTATTATTATACTAATTTAAGTAGTTTTCACTCTTGGGTTCCTAAATTATACTAGGTCTCATCATTCCCAGAAAGAATGATTAATGGTCACAAATGAAAGAAAATGTGCGTCAAAAACATTTCATAGCCCAGAGCTTGGAATCACTAATTACTCAGATTGAGAACCAACTGATGTGACAAACTTGTCGTACTGATGTGCATGGCAAATTTCACAAGCAGATTTTGCAATCAAAGATACGTAAGCCTATCTAAAAGATTGCAAGTGAAGTATGGACAGGAATGCAACAGTTCCAATTTTGTTAGTTTAATAAGACTCATTTTTAAATACATACATACAAGATTACACTAGAAAACTGTTATTTATGTTGCCTAATGTATAACTATAAAGAAAATGCAACACCGATTAAAATTAATTTTTACAGATATTATAGCAAACACATAGAAACTAAAAAAAGCATATGAGCTTTCTTTACTAAGTATAAATCATTTGTCAGCTTTTTGGCTTAGATCACGTGTCTATGGAGATTCTTAGTCATCCAGGTCACAGTGGTCCCAAAAGGGCTTTTTCAAAAGGCAACTCGACTTTCTTGGTTTTTTTTTTTACCCCTTGAAGACATTTTGCATCTCATCCAAGAAGCTTATTCAGTTCTGTAAATCCAAGCAAAATGCCTTCAAGGAAAAACAAAGTCCAGCTGTCTTTTGAAAAAGCACCTTTGGGAATTAAATCATGTGATTTAAGCATACTTGATTCAAGTGTACTTATTTTGTAGGAATGTATTTGGCTTTTCATATTGTTTGCTACCCCTCATCTTTTTTAAAAACAAAACTTTCATGGTGAAAACAAGGCAGTTTTGCCTACATATTAATTTAACTGCTTGATACGTTACTCTGTTAAGAGTTACCTGTATATTGTTTCTGCCTTTTGGCTAAACGCTCATCCAATAAATGGGCATAATTATTGATAGTTGAGGACGACTGGTGTAGATTCTGTGCTTTGTCGGTAAGATCCTTAATAGCTGGCTTCACTGTGTTTTCTTGCTTCAATAGTTCAGTTCTCAGCTCACAACCTGTTGGGCATAATACACCCTTAAAAAGAACAACAAATTCAGTAGGTTAATTCAAAATTAGAAATGATTAAAATAACCTTTAAAAAGTGAAAACAGTAACTGTTGGAATAGCTCTTTTTATTATCAAAACTACATTAAACAAAGTGATTGAGAGAGCTTAATTCTTTTCTATTTTGCTGTGAGCTTTATAAAAAAATCTCTCCTCTTAACATCTCGAGATCAAATAGAGATCAAGTGAGGTACTAATACCACTCTATAAAACCTTAGTAAGACCACACCTAGAGTACTGCATCCAGTTTTAGTCATCACATTATAAAAAAGATGTTGAGGCTCTGGAAAAAGTGCAGAGAAGAGCAACCAGAATGATTAGGGGACTGGAGACTAAAACATACGAAGAACGGTTACAGGAACTGGACATGGCTAGTCTAGTAAAGAGAAGGACCAGGGGAGACATGATAGCGGTCTTCCAATATTTGAGGGGCTGCCACAGGGAGGAAGGGGTCAAGCTATTTTCTAAAGCACCTGTAGGCCAGACAAGGAATAATGGATAGAAACTGATCAAGGAGAGATTTAACCTGGAAATAAGGAAAAACTTTCTGACAGTGAGAACAATCAACCAATGGAACAGAAGTTGCCTTCGGAAGTTGTGGCAGCGCCATCCCTGGAGGCTTTCAAAAAGAGATTGGACTGCCATTTGTCAGAAATGGTGTAGGGTCTCCTGCTTGGACAGGGAGTTGGACTATATGACCTACAAGGTCCCTTCCAATTCTGATTATCTGTTAATCTGTTAATCTCACATCAATACAAGTAATATTTTCCACATAATAATCCTTTATGATATTTGTGGATCCTATGGAGCTAGTGAGACTAAGGGTGCTGTTCATGGAGATTTGCAGAAATATGGAAGCCTGTTCATATTTATTATGTGGATCTAATAAATGGACTTGCATATAAACATTCCATTCAATAAAATGTGCAATAAATCTGAAAAGAAAACTTTAATGAAAGCAACATATTATTTAGTCTTAAATATTCTAGCTCAACACTACCTCAGTACAACTAATACCTACCAGTTCCTCTGCCAAGTGTTTGCAACCTCCACTGTCAGGGTAAACGATTGGGCCTGGCTTTTCACCAGTAACAGGTTTTTTGGTTGGACGAGCTCGATACCTTATACCACCAACAGGAGGAAGAGGAGCTGGCCTGTGAGTTGGAAGTGACTCACGTTTTTTGTCCAAAGGCCTATGACCTCGTGCATCCACAGTGCTGTCTTTATTTTCAACCTATTTCACATCAAGGAAAAATACTGTTTTAAATTGCAAACCGTCAAGAATTTTCAAGATGAGAAATTTTCTAGCAAAAAAAACCCACGGACAATCAAATTCTCAAAAACAAAAAAATGATGCACTCGTGTGATTAAAAACAAACTATGCAATGCGTTTTGTAATATTTCTATGTACTGTATTTTTCTTGGTTTCTTACTTTGTTAGATTTATTTCCTGAGTTTCCTTGAGACATCAAGTTGACACCAATCCCTTCTGGTCCTAGTCCAGTACCTTAGCTATTATACCATGAATACTCTTGGTGATTTAATGTTTTATAATAAGCCTGTTTCTTTCATGGAAACTAATTGCTCAAATCAAATAATAATTAACTTGTAGACTGCATGGATATGATTAGAAGCAATACCTAATTAACATTTTAATTTTTTTGACTATATGATTAACAATAATGACTAGGTTTCTACATTGCACTATGGCACAAAATCATTGGTTCGGTTTTAGTTTAGGATGCAGTATTAATCCAACTTCTGTGGATTGTTAGCCATGGTTTATAGGGCTTATGTTTTAGTACAATGCAGCTTATTCGACAATTTTTTTTAAAAAAATCATGATTTGGGGAACTATGCAAGCCACATTGATTAAGATAAGTATGCATTGTTTCCATTAGGAAATAATTCCATCATTCCATCTATAGAAGGGAAAAAAAGGCGCAACGAATTAATTATCATTCCATCATAGAACGCCATCTCTTCTTTCAAAGAACTGTTGTCTTCTATTATTACAATATGCACAACTACAGAGTACTAACTCACATTATATAGCCGCATAGAACAAAGCTGTATTACTCACAGAAAAATGGATTTATGACTGCAAACATGATGTGGTTGAACAGGTTTACAACATTAACTTTAACAAATTTATTTAGTCCTATTAATTTAGTCAAATGTAAAATCCACTAGTTCAGTGATACTTATTCCCAAAAATTGTGAAATATAATTCCAACCTAGACATTTTTATGTACTTGTTTGTTTAGTTTAGACACTGTCCATCTCCAGCTGACTCTGGGTAGCTCACAAATACTAACATGAAAATCAATACAATTCAAACCCCAAATGTGATTTGGGGCCTGAGAGAACAACTATGTGTTGAAGGCTTTATGGAATATCTTCAGGGTGGGAGCCACACAGAATGCAGGGGGATCTCATTTCAAGTATTAGTTTGTTGAAGGAAGAATCAATGCAACATACATCTCCAAAAATGTGTATTTGCAGCACCTCAATTGTTCAATATAATGCACAATAAAAGTTGATCTGAAACCATATGGAGGAGAAGTAGCCTTTAAGTATATGATTAAAAGGGGAAAAAACAGCATGGCAAAAGACTTGACTTTCTTCTGCTTAATACTATCAAACATTGTATTACCCTAATCCTAACCCTAACCCCTTCGTGTATATTTATTGGGAAAAAGAGGGTGCTAGATAGCTTAATCCTAAAAATATAATTGCTCGGCTAAAAAAAACCTGGAAGACCAGTAGCAGTCATTCAGATTTCTCCACTCCAGTTATGGAAGCGTACATTAACTAAACAGATTGGTCTAAGAATAAATCACCAAGACTAGTCAAATGAAATTTAAAAATCCACATATGCAGAAAGGAAAAAGAAACAAAGCTGAAGAATATGAAGGTCAGTTTAAACTTAAAGTAGCTAGGAAAAGTTTCATGACATGAAGATCTTATGGGTTATATCAACTTCTGAAACAATACAGTTCTATAGATGTGGCTATGAATCTGGATATAAGCAATTAGAGTTCAAAAATCATAGAAGAGCTTGGTTTTTTCCTCCAAAATTTCTCACACGACATTTTATACAACAAAAGATAAATTGGAAATAAATTGGAAAGCAGTTAAAATATTTTGTACTTTAAAATAAAAGACAGCGATTGAAGAACTTGAAGCCCTACAAATATGAAAAGAAACAGGCTTTCCTTTCTTAGATTACATATACATGTATATTAGCTATATGGCTTATCACTGATTAGAATATTAATCATATGCTTTGTATAATGTTTTGTTGGAAATGCGTAATCTAATATCAGATTTCATTCCAAAAAGTTTTAAGCATTAATTTACAAATGGATATTAAGCATAATAAAATATTTAATATTGTTTTTAGAGTAATATGGAATATTTTTTAATTTCTGAAAAGTTCAATGATTACCTGCTCAGACAATAGGCTTTTGTTTAACATATCCTGAGTGTGCATTATCAAGACAAATGATTCTATACTCCACCCGCTTAACTATAGGAATGAAAAACACTTTCACATATTCTTTTTTTTTCTTACATTCTTTTTAAAACCATAAGCACTAAGAATACTATAAATAATGCTGAAGGAATGTCTATAAAATCAACTGGTTCCCTCTATGCCTGCCAGATTTCATTCCTAGCTACAATAACAATAATGCTGTCTACCACAGAAACAAGTATAAACCAGTATATGCTATATATTTTAACTTTAATTTTTTTAAAAAATACTTACCGGTGGTGCATCATTTCCCTGTATCAAGAAAAAAAAAAGGAGAAAATGAAGAGAGAGAAAAATTGAAAATATGTATTTGGATGGGCAAAAGTGCAGCACATTTTTCTTAGATTAGGTTGAAAATCAAACTTTTGTTTATACAAATCAGAAATATGTTTTAATCTAAGTGAAATAGAAAACATGCTACCATATAAAAGAAGTGATATTCTAACCTCTTCATCATCATAGTCTGTAGTTTCATCAGATTTAACTAGAGCAACAGAAAGAAGAAAGAGCAATAGGAGCTTCATGATACTGAGCTGCTTGAACATCTTTGCAGTGTTTTCCCCAAATTAGGGAAACCAAATCCAATCTCCTATATAAATGAGTCACCACGAGAGGTACTAACCTATTCCTGATAGGCCCAACTGTCATTCCAATTGTTAATATTTAATCTTATTATGCCTGGATAGTCACTGATTGAGCAATATTTTTTGCTATGCACAAGCTTAAGCTCAGAAATGAGTTTTTTAAATATAGTTTCTGCTCATTTACAGAAATCAAATGGAAGTGATTCAAAATGATCAGTATTCAGTGGAGCTTTAGCACAACTCGTTTCTTTGAATTTTGGGTTATATCCAAATAGCAACTTCAGTTGTTGTAGTTTAGAGGTGTTCCCTTACAGTATGATTTGTGCTGTCAACTGACACTTCAAACCAAATCACCGCTTTGTAAAAACGTAATTTTTCTGTCATACAAGCCTTATTGTACAATTGAGCTTTAAGGCTTGCATGAAGAAAAACAATTGTAAATGTAAATTTGTTCCTGCATAAAAAACAGGGTTACAGGGAATAGAATAGAATAGGATAGCATAGGATAGAATTGGAAACTTATGCTGTGTTTGGGAATTCACAGTGTATTTTGTCCTGATTAACTCAAATAATCAAATCCCATGGTTATGACATAATGGATATGTTTTTTTAACTGGACAATAGAAATGGTAATCTTTTGGGGGAAAGTGACCCCCCCCCCAAAAAAAACCCACCAGAATTCATATTTTGGAATTAGGATAAAACACAAGGTCTGGATTTCTGTTATGGTATCACTGTACACTACCGTGTTTCTCATATAATAAGGCCGGGTCTTATTTTTTTTTGAGCCCCCCAAAAATGGCTAGGTTGTCTTTTCGGGGGTGACTTAATTCCCCCCCCCCTTGCATCTTCAGGTGGGTGGGTGGCGAAGGCTTGGATGTTGACCTCGGCGTTGGTGGGGCACTTTGTATCGGGGTCAACGCAGGCAGCACCATATCCGGGTGTGCAACAAAAGTACTTCCTAACGGCAAGCCCCCCCCCCACCATTCCCCCCCATTTTGCATGTTTTAATATAGGCCTTAATTTGGGGGGAGGGGCTTAATTTTATTTCATGCCTATAAAACATGCTGGGACTTCCTATTGGGGGAGGCCGTATTGTTGGAGAAACAGGTTATTATTATTAAAAAAATTTTGCTGACATAAACTGCTACTGGCAGATGCTTGTCAATAGCCATCTCAACTTTGAGAAAAAGTTCCCAAGTCTATATTATAGAGCAGGGGTGTCAAACTCACCGCCTGCAGACCAGATGCATCACATGCTGCCTCTGCCCCCACCTAGTTTAGCAAAGGGGGGGAATTCCTGATACATCACATGATGATGCCGTGACGATGCTGTGCCGACACGAGTTTGACACTCCTGTTACAGAGCGATAATCTTTATTAGGCCAGCTGAAGCTAAAAGAAGTGGTAGGGCCACATTAGTATATACTGAATTTATCCCACTGATCAAAATACTGCTGTAGGTATTATGTCAGGGGTCTCCAAATTTGGCAACTTTAACTCCAGCCAACTGGCTGGAGAATTCTGGCAGATGAACTCCACAAGTTTTAAAGTTGCCAAGTTTGGAGACTCTGTATTATATGGTAGCTTGATCTTTGAGAAAACAAAATTTGGTGTGTGTGTGTGTGTTCATAAATGCAGATTTATTTTAGTGTTAGCTGCTCAATTATTGCTTAAGATAAATACATAAATTATGAAAAGGAGATTCTGAAACTAAAACCTGAAAATCATCCAACAACATTCTTCTTAAAAAATATCCCTCCTATAGCATGTGTCCAATGAAGAAATTATGATCCAATTCCATAAATTAATAGATGCTGAGGTTGGAAAGTAAGTCTGGAAACTGCCAGTATATATGAAAAAGTGTTAGGTTATAATCTGCCTTACATTGAGAAACTTAAGACATATACACTGTACAGTATATCATTCTTCCTAATTTCCCCACATCTCCATGAAACAGATTGTGCTGAGAAATATGATTTGATCCAAGACAACTAGTGAACTTATGTGACTGATGGAGGACTAAAACCTGGATCTCTCCATTAAGGCAACATCTTAACCACTTCAGTAAATTTGTCATAAGGTCTTTGGAACGGAAACTAAATTAGCACTCTAAGATTTAGACATTTAAACAATATGAAATATAAGGCTGCCACTTGATGTTTTTTGCATTAGCCATTCCTATTCCTATATTTGATTGATCTATTGATGTACAGATAGCTTGACCTGATGATAGTTTGCTGATGTCCTAGTGCTATAACAGGAAAATGTTGAATAGAGCATCCAATAATGACTCATAAAATCAGCAAAGTAAAATAGACAATTATTCACCAAAGTTAACATTACAAAATGGTTTTCCCAGCTCGGCCACAAATAATGTCTTGCAGCATCTACGGGAAATTATTTGACTATATTTATTATCCTGTTGACCAATGTTACACAATACTAGCCACCATGCTTTTCCTGTGTAATTTCCTAGTTTGAACTGCAATTGCATGTAGATAAATATCTATATTGCAGTTCAAATCATGGTTTCTTTGAACTATTATGACTAAGTATATAGCATATTGTCTTGCCTGAGCTTTTTTTTGAGAATGGGATATATAAATAAGCTGGATTGCTAAAGCTGGATGGAAAATAGTGTTTTCTATGTAAACAGAAGTGAAGGTAAGGATGTTGGTAGGCATTTTGGTCTTCCTTGGTTTTTCATTCATTTACCAAGTTATTTATTTAGCCAGTGGAGGACAGAGATGCTAACTTGCATTGTTGGCCTTACTGGGCTTATTCAAACAGTGGTGAAATATCCTACCCTATCTATCAGATGAGTCAAGGCTACTCTCAGTGACTCTCATATCAGACTGCCTTTCCACATAATATCAGGAACAGAGACTTTTGACCAAATATAAGCAATGTGGAAGGGTAAGCCAGTCCTTCTGGTTGTTTATTTAAAAGTGTTTTTTCACAAGGGGTGTTGCAAGTTTATTCTGACTTTTGAAGCAGCAAAGCAAACATAGAATCTATCTCTGATATCTCAAATTGTAATCTGAAGGCAGCAAAAAGTTGCAGCAGTAACTTCTTGTAAATGAAAACCTAATGTAATCACAATATAAAGAAAGCAACCAAAACATTTTGTAAAGACTAACTCAGTTTTCAGTTTCCCCAGCTGAGTAAATATGGTAGCAGCATGTAGTACAGGGCTTAATCCAAATATACATTTTTAAATACAACTTGTTTGGAAAAAGATAGCTATTCTTATATTGCATATGTATTGGTTGACTCAGCCTTCCCTCCTTCCGAGGTGGGTAAAACGAGGACCCAGATTGTTGGGAACAATATGCAGACTCTGTAAATTACTTAGAAAGGGCTGTAAAGCACTATAAAGCGGTATATAAGTGGTATATCAATCTAAATGCTATTGCTATTGCTACACACATATATAAATCAACAGCCAGTTTTAAAAAACAGATTGGAATTATCAAATTAGCTCTTAGTCCCTTCGCTATTAGAAACTCAATATCAACGTATTTAATGAAATTTATTCCAAGGAAAATCTTAAAATCCATTGAGCAAAAATTATTAGGTATGTGACATTTTGTCATTGTTGATGACCAACCTAGTTTCCTTAGCATTTTGTACTTCATCCCATATTTTGGTTATTGGCATGATATCTGCCAGAAATTTAGTTTATTGTAAAATGCATGCAATAGCATCATGGTGCAAATTCTACCCTTATATATTTGCAGTTTTGCCCATTTTGCCCATTGCATCTTACAAATTTTCCCCCATAGATGCCTAGTTATTTGCAGATAATAATTTCATCAACAAAAGCACATTATTCCTTTATTAGGAAACAAGCATCTTCAAATTCAAATGCTGATAAATTCAACAAATCTTGAGATTTAAAGTATACATGGTTATAGACTTAATTGTTCCAAACATAGTAGCCTCTAGAAGTATTGAACTGCAACCTTTAACCAAACTAAATCTTCCATCAGTTTGGATTTTGGCATTTTTTTCCATTTGGGTGGAAAAAAACAAACAAACAGCCCCATCTTTTGATATTGATCTAATTGCTTTATGGTACTTTGTTGTGAAACAAGCTAAACTACACACCCTTCTGTTCAGAATCTGTAATGGCACTTTCTGCTCCAAAATATAACATGAAGCCAGAGGATGAAAGTTGTACAAAGATGTATATAACTCTGAAATACTATTAAAACTTCATAATGCTGTAAATACATTTTTGGTATCTGAATATCTGGATTGCATAGTAGACTGCCTTGTGTTTTTTTTAAATCACACTCTATTAAACCTTTTCTTAAAAATACTAGCAACCTGTCTCAAGTGCTTTTCGTTTTTCCACAGGCTACTTCAGCATTTTTATCCAGTCTAACATTGGTTGATCTTAACAGGTGTAAGCATTTATTTTGTAGCTACTTCAATTCTATAATTTCTCTTAATACTTCTCCAAGTCTGGATGCAGCCTGGCCCAAAGATAACCCAGACTTTCTTTCAGAACCAACCATCTCGGGAATCTTCTACTAAGCAAAACTTGTTACGCACACAAATTACAGCTTATTAGGGTATCCCAAATCATGCCAACACACTTTTCTGCTTAAAGACTGGAGGAGTGACTGCAAAGAAGAGTGTGGTGAAGACCCTTATTACTATATAAAACATTACGATCAGATTAGAGCTGGAAGGGACCTTGGAGGTCTTTTAGTCCAGCCCCTTGTTCAACCAGATCCGAAACCATTTCAGACAAGTGACTGTCCAGTCTCTTCTTAAAAACAGATCCACATTCCTTCTGCCAAAATTTGGTGCACTCCTACAAAATATCTTCAGAGATTTGAAAAACCCTGATACAAAACTATATGTGGACATGTTTTAGTTAACATACTTCTAAGTTTTCTGGTTTTGTTTTGTTTTTAAATTACCACCAAAATTAGTTTTAACTTTTAACTAACCCTTTTTTTCTTTTTGGTTTTAAATCTTAAATTTATGTGGGCATGTTTTAGTTAACATACTTCTAAGTTTTCCGTTTTTTGTTTTTTTAATTAGCACCAAAACTGGTTTTAACTTTTAACTAACCCTTTTTTTTCTTTTTGGTTTTAAAGGAAACTTACATTTATGTGGACATGTTTTAGTTAACATACTTCTAAGTTTTCCGGTTTTTTTTTTTTTTTTTTAAATTAGCACCAAAACTAGTTTTAACTTTTAACTAACCCTTTTTTTCTTTTTGATTTTAAAGGAAACTTAAATTTATGTGGACATGTTTTAGTTAACATACTTCTAAGTTTTCTGGTTTGGTTTGGTTTTTAAATTAGCACCCAAACTAGTTTTAACTTTTAACTAACCCTTTTTTCTTTTTCTTTTTGGCTTTAAAGGAAACTTAAATTTAGAATGTTCTGATAAAAAAAAAACTTTTTTGTTTTTTGAACCAAATCCGGAACTGGAGGGACAGAGCAAGAAAGTGGATCTCGCGGATCCCCTTTTCTCCGTTTTGTAAGCGACCTGCCGACTTTAAAAGAGTGCTAAACTCGCACTCCTCCAGGCAGGAACCTTGGGAGCAGATCCCGCACATTTGAACTGTTTAAATTAAGCGAAATGTATCGTATATTATTCATTTATAGCTTCTTCCATCTTAATTATCGTATATTATTCATTTATAGCAGGGGTGTCCAACCTTGGCAACTTTAAGACTTGTGGACTTCAACTCCCAGGCTGAGGAATTCTGGGAGTTGAAGTCTACAAGTCTTAAAGTTGCCAAGGTTGGACACCCCTGATTTATAGCTGACACCCCACCCCCACCCCCGCATTCCAAGCCGTCCGGAATCCATTTGTGCCGCCAATTCGACGGCGGGCTTTTTGCGCATGCTCCAGGACGCGAGCGGAAACGTCACTTCCGTCGCGCCGGTGACCGTTGCCGGAAGCGCCTGTTGGTAACGGGCCTGGTTTTGGTGGAGTTAAGCATCTGTGCGTTTCCATTGAGGAGGAGGAGGAGGAGGAAGGCGGGGGGAGGAATCCGTGGCCGAAAACGGGCGGCTTTTAACCGAGGCCGGCTGCCATCATGGTGGAGGTAAGAAAGAAAGAGCGCTTTCCTTCCGACCCTTTTTCGGCTTTATTCGAAAGGGAACGGAGCGAGGCGTCAGAACTGCAGGGGGGTCAAAAAGTCTTACCAATACGTTACTATCGCCTCTCTTGAGGGTCTTCCGGTCGGTGTTACATAGGGGAGAAGAATGGCTGAGAATTTGATCCCTTCAGAAACAGATACAGATAATCGGAGTTGGAAGGGACCTTATAAGGTCATCTAGTCCAACTCCCCCCCCCGCCCAAGCGGGAGACCCTAACACCCTTTCTGACAAACAGATGTTGAGGAACACTATTTTAAAGCAATGTTTTTGTATTCCCAACTCTTTAACAGCTAGCCAGGAAGATACCAGTAGTTAAGTAGTACAGAAGGCAGCCCAGAATTATGTGCAAAAACCAGTATTATTTTCCCCAGTCAGACCAAAGGACTCCTATATCCAGGGTGATTTCCAATACTTGGAGTCAGTATATCATCGTGTAAATCCAGGAAATTTGTCCAACAGGGTATTTTAGTATTTCGTATTTATTTAGTATTTCGTATTTATTTATTTATTTAGTATTTCGTATTTATTTATTTATTTAGTATTTGTTTAGTATTTTGTATTTATTTATTTATTTAGTATTGTCAATCGCTTACAAGATAACAGGTATAAGAATAAACATAGTTTTGAATACATGAGATGGATACTTATAAGAAAAAAAAGAAACAATAGGACCGGGACGGTAGGCACGATTGGTGCGCTTACGCACGCCCCCTTTTTCATGGTTTTAACTGTATCTTTCTTGATTATTGCAATGTTCAGATTTTTTCATGATGCAAAAGCATGAAATATTTATTTTATTTATTTTGTCAAACGATTAAAAGATAACAGGCATAAGTATAAACATGGTTATGAATACATGAAATGGATACGAATAAAAGAAACAATAGGACAGGGACGGTAGGCACGATTGGTGCGCTACGCATCGCCCCTTTTTCATGGTTTTAACTATCTTGATTATTGCAATGTTCAGATTTTTTTCATGATACAAAAGCATGAAATATTTATTTTATTAATTTTGTCAAGTGATTAAAAGATAACAGGCATAAGTATAAACATGGTTATGAATACATGAAATGGATACAAATAAAAAGAAACAATTGGACAGGGACGGTAGGCACGTTGGTGCGCTTATGCAGGCCCCCTACAGACCTTTTAGGAAATGGGTGGAGGTCAACAGTAGACAGTCTAAATCAGTGGTTCCCAAACTTTTTTGGTCCACCGCCCCCTTGGTGCTACAAACTCATCCTCGGTGCCCCCCACCCCACCCAGGGGTGGGATTCAAATTTCTGTGAGTGTGACCTAATTTGAGGGTGTGGTTTGCTGGTCACATGACTGGGTGGGCGTGGCTTGCTGGTCATGTGACTGGGTGGGCGTGGCCAGGTGACTGGCAAACCAAATACAAGTGGTCCTCACTTAAGGACCGGTTGTTTAGCAAGTGTTCTAATTTATGACTGGCCTCCCCAGAGCTACTTGACCGGTTTTTGGAGTTTTGACAGCTTTAGATCAGGGGTCTAAATCCCACTCCCTGCCTGTGTGTGTGAGAGAGAGGGAGAGAGAGAGGTTGGATCAGATCTCTCCCACCAATGCCAGAAAGCCACTGTCAGTCAAAATTCATATTAGTGGTCTGCGGGATTTAAAATTATGAATTTGGTGGTTCCTGAGGTCCAAAAGTTTGGCGACCCCTGATCCAAAGGGATGAGCCTGAGAGAGGGAAAGAGAGAGAGAAGAGAAAGAGAGAGAAAAAATAAAGAGAAAAGGGAAAGAAATAAAAAGGGACAAAGAAAGGGGGGGGATGGAAGGAAGGGACAGAAAGAAAAAGAAATAAAGAAGGAGGGAGGCAGGAGAAAGATAATGAGATATCTATTCTTGTCCAATCACCAGCAGGGTTAGAAGGGAGTGTGTGTTTGTGTGTGTGTGTTCCCCTTGTAATTTACCAGTTCATTTTGGTTTTGCCTTCTTCAGAATTGGCACTGTAATACACTGGGGAAAAATATTTTTTAGGGTGGAGATCTAAATCTCCCGGCACAGCAGAACAGATGATGGTCGGAAAAAAGAAAAATAGCAATTTAGCAGGCAAGTTTACCGGGTAAGGAGTGAGTAGGCGGGAAGGGTTCCCGCGGGCCATGTGGACGGTGCAGCCTTGTGTTCCTGCACAGCCTGGATTAATTGCTTTGTGGGGGTGCTTTGGGGGTGAGATTTCTCTGCAGCCCATCAAAATTTTATCATGGCCCACCAATGGACCACGGCCCACCGGTTGGTGACAGCTGCTTTAGAGCAAGAAGAAATGGCTGCCTTTGGTTTTTTCACATAGAAAGTAAAACATGATTATTTTGTTGAGTGATTACTATAGTGGTTCCTTCTGACCTGAAGGTTAGATTTCTCCTATTCTGTTGAGCTTTGAAGGAGGTAGGAAAAGTTTTATGTTATTTCTTTTTCAAATCCTAGTGAGAGCAGGTGTTCATTTTCTTTGCTCATTGGCTCATAAGGAGAAATTATGGTTATCTAGTAAGTGAATCTTTTTTTCAATTATATTCAGTTTATTCCAGAGACTAGAACAAATAAAAACATTCAGTAAATATACAATTAAAAATTCTAGTATAAAATAATAAAATCCAATCTGTCAATTATACATAGTCTAACTATACTAAAATTACAGTCCATAAACTGTGTGGCCAATAGTCAGTTTAATACTAAAAGGGAAAGGAATAGGCAGTGCAAAGGGTTTTCCATATTTATTATATAACATAACTATGGTGGATTAGACACATTTTTTCAACAAATACCCAGTGCTGCTGTGCAGAATCTAGCTAGCTGCACTGTAGTTATGGACTGTTCATCCTTAAGCAGCCACTGAAGATAAGCAGTGTCGGAACTGCTTGGCAGAATATGTTTTTCCTGAATATCTGTGTAAAAGGAACATCGAAGGAGTATGTGACCCATAGTCTCCATCTCTCCTGAGCCACAGGAACAGTGTCTTTCAGTCAATGGTATTTTTTATACTTGCCGTAGAGGACAGCCAAGGTGAATTTTTTTGTTTTCATTTTTTCATTCTTTGTTTTATTGAAATTGTTACAGATAAATCTGAACTCTTTTTTTCTTTGCAGGATTCAATCTGGGTCAGTCCCCACGACCAGAGGTTTAGTTTAGTCTTATGAGTTTTTGGAGTCGGGCGGGAGCCCATCCTCAAAGAATCTCTCTCTAACGCAATGTGTGCTTTCCCCCCCTCTTTTTTAGGAAGTGCAGAAGCACTCTGTCCACACTCTTGTATTCAGGTCTTTAAAGAGGACTCATGATATGTTTGTGGCTGACAACGCAAAACCTGTAGTATTAGATGAAAAAAGGTAAGAAATAGACCTAGGCATGACATGAAAAGTAGGTTTCGTTTTGAACCCAGAATAAACACACCGTGCTTTAAAAGTTCTGCCAAACTGTTCCATATAGGTTGTGGTTCAGCAGAATCAAATTCAAAACATTATGGTTCATGCACTGATCTTCTGAGTTCTTTCCGTTTCCTATCTGCCCTACTGTTAAAGGTAAAGGTTCCCCTCACACATACGTGCTAATCGTTTCTGGATCTAGGGAGTAGTGCTCATCTCTGTTACAAAGAGCCAGCACTGTCCGAAGACTTTTCCGTGGTCATGTGGCTGGCATAATTAAATGCCAAATGCGCACGGAACACCGTTCTCCTCCCACCAAAGTGTTCCCTATTTTTCTACTTGCATTTTTATATGCTTTCAAACTGCTAGGTTGGCAGAAGTTGGGACAAGTAACGGGAGCTCACTCTGTTACGCGGCGCTAGGGATTCGAACTGCTGACCTTTCTGATCAACAAGCTCAGCATCTTAGCCACTGAACTAAGCCACCATCTGAGTGACTTCAGATGCAGCATATCTAACTGACTTGGCCTCCTCCATCTATCCAGTGATTCCTCCCATCTTCCCTTATGCCATATATGAAGCCAAGGCAGTCAGCAGATAGGAAAGGAGAGGAATGCTGTCTGAGGACCAATTGAGCTAGCCTTTTGAATATGCTTTTCTTGAAACCAAGGACAGTAGCAGCTAGCTCCCCTCACCCCTACTGATCTTTCTAATGCTTCTCTTTCCTTACCTCAGTTTAGTTTCTACCACTGGCTTTGTTCATAGCTTGACTCCCAAAGTCTTGAATCAGTCCCATATTCAGAGCTATGTACCATGGAAAAATGGAATGATTCCCCTTAATTAATATGGTTAAAGAAACTTCAAGTTATTCATGTTAAATAGTCCGAATTGCTTTTTGCATTTCATTCAAATTCAGAAAATACAGGAAAGTTGTATTTGAAAAAAAATTGTGTACCATCGCATGGCATAAGTATGTTTACATCAGGCTTTTACTACCTGAACCTCTGAATATATAAATATATGACTCTCTATTATGGTACAGTGTTACTATAGTAAAACATATATAAAAAAATAAAGATGTAATAAAGTATGTTTTTGTGCAGCCACAAAGTTAAGATGGCAGTTAAACTCCGTACAGAGTATGGTTCTGTGCTACATATGCCTGTATTGAAAGAATGTGTTCGAGAGAAGGGTTCCCATGGTATAGTAGATTCCTATGGACACAAGCAGTATCTCCAAAATCCAGGTAGGTGACAGTTACATGTGTGCAAGTGTGTAAGGTGGTGGATACAGATATGGCTTTAATAATCCTGAACCCTTGTTCAAGAAACACCTTTTGTAACCATATGGTCGCCATCAGATGATAGTAACTGTAGAGATGCTTAGGATTGTTTTATTGGATTTGTATCCCACTTTTAAACAGGGAGTTGCCTGTTGGCTGAAGTGAATTGTAACTGCCTGAAGACTTTTCATTGACTTGAGTCATTGATTTAAGGGAGAGATAATGAAATGTAGATCAGAATGTAATAAGAGAGGTCTAGATATTTTAAAATACACTGGCAGAGTATCTGACTACCAGCTATGTAGAAAATTGTAATAACTAAAAACGTTTTCAAGTTAAATTAATGAAAAAGAAAACTGATGGTAATTTCTATTTTCACAACATGAATTTGGTTCCACCACTAATCACAAGAGGCTGGGATGAGTTCTTGTTGGTAGAGAGAAAGTCTTCATGAGTTCTTAACCTATGTCCATTTGTTCAAACAATTATTTCTCATCTGAGTTCAGTCAATTTTCTTGAAATTCTAGTCAAAATAAAGTAGTTCCTATAGGGTGAAGTCTATATGTTCCTGGTTAAAAGAAAGAAGTATCATTTCAAATATGAAGACTTCTTGAACCTCCAGATATTGTTCAGAATATGTTTAACATCTTTGCTAAACTCCTCCTGAGCTTTTCAGATATTCAGATATGTATTTACATACATATACACATATCCATATGCATAAATATATGCATGATTCTTCTACATTAATTATTCAGTAGAAATCCAAATGATGGTTGCAGCTTGGAATCATGACAGGAATTGTATCATCATTAAATGATTGTTTTTACTCTTCTATAAATGACTTAATACATCTCTTAATGTTTAGGAGAAGATAATGATTATTTGATAACAGGAACGCATCCATATCCTCCTGGACCTGGTGAGTAAGTTTATTGCCAAATACAATTATGTTTAGGTGGAATTCTGTGGTATTCTAAAACAGGATCTTAAGGAAGATGCCATTGTATATTAAGGTGCAGTATAACGATACAAACGTTATCCAGGAGGCATTCTGTCCCACTGCTTAATAGTTCTCACAGTAAAAAAAAAGTTCCTCAAATTTGGATCTCTCTCTGTAAATAATTAAACCAAGTATCTACTGTTTTTTGTCCTACTGTTAGGGTAGAATAAGTCTATATTGTTTTCCTATAACAGCTTTTGCAAATATTGGAAGGCTGTTTTGGGTCTCCCATCAACTTTGTCTTCTGTAAACTAAACATACCCCAGTTTTTGAAGTCGTTGTAAGATTTAGCCTGTAAGCCACTCACCATCTTGCTATTCTCCTCTGCATTGTTTTTAGCTGCTCAGCAACCTAATGGAAGAATTTACCCATTCTTAGACAATGAGACAAACAAACAGAATTACTTCTTACTTGGAATACTTTGAATTAAGACAATTAACAGGATGCCAGATACTTTTCAAACTCTCAAACTAGGAATACATTCTTTTTGTTCACTTACCTGTTCAGTTACTCAAATTCTCTTGAATGTTCTGTCTCTTTTTATATAGCTTCAAAAAAAAATCTTACTCAAATTCATGTGTTATATACATTACAAATCACAAAATTTTTAAATCTGATTTTAGTTTTTTAATCTCTGCTTCCAGTCACTGAATTTTCAAACTTCTATATGGAATGAATATTTTAACTTGCAAAACTATTGTGAAACTGGTCTTCTTAAAAATTTAAAAAACTGATTATTTTTGCTGAGTACTAATGAAACTTAGCAGTTGAAATATCTGTGTGACAGCATTAGACTGCAATGAATTAAAAGCATTCAAAATTAAAAAGCGGTCTATTAAATATAATAATTAAAGTGGACAATCTTTCAATATATAACAAGTCTGTTATCAGTTAAAAACTTCACATAGAATTTCCTTGATTTCCCTGATTACAATAATTGCTTGGAGAAGTGATCATTGTCCTTTATGTATTGCAAAATGAAAAATGGTACATGTATTAACTATATAATCAGTAACATAAATAAGCATTTAGTTGTTCACATTTTATTGTTCTTAATTGTATTCTCTTCCTTTTTTTAAAAAAAAAACAAGGGGTGGCTCTGACTGCAGACACTAAAATCCAAAGGATGCCTAGTGAATCAGCATCTCAATCATTAGCTGTGGCACTGCCTCCATCTCAATCCAAGTAATTATATTTTATTTATTAATCAGCTAAGAAAGCAAAACAACATTTCAGATTCATTTACAAAACGCGGTTCAGCGGTATTTGTTGATTCATAATGGTGTGTTCCCTTAGATTATGCTCTTTGTAATTGTTCAGCAAGATGTTATTTACTGTTGATAATTTAAGAAAAAAAGTAAAACAGGGACTTAAATCAAGCAGCAAAACAGAAGCAGTATGTAAATGAACATCTTTTTCTGCTTCTGATGGCTTTTGTGTGCCATAAAAGTTATTTTGATGAAAGTTAGCTTCTATAGTGTCTAAAGATTTCTGTATGAGCCAGGACACAATCCATGAATACTACAATCCTAACCGGCTTCTGCTCAGTAATCATTTCAGTTTAATAGGACATACATTCAAGTATGCCTGTGTGGGATTGCTGATAACTAGGCAATCCTAAAAATATAAAGAAATAAATTGCAGCCTAAATGACCTGATAATTAACTTCAGCTCTGCACTATATTATTGCTACATTAATTTCGACCTTAAAAAGAAAGAGGAGCCATACCAAGACAAATCTGTCTGATCCAGCATTCTTTTCCCCCAACGGCCAGCTAGGAAGGCCTGCAAGTAGGATGGGTGCAATTTGCTTACTTAGTCTTCTGTGCTGTCTCATTCTAATGTCTCTGGCAGAATAAGCTACAATTACAACAATCTCCTGTTTTTTAAAAAAAATCCAAAATAATCTATTATAGGATCAGATAAATCAGTTACTCAATGACAGTACAATATAAATTTATTCCTTGAAGACTTTTAGAGAACAGTATTTTAATTCCCCTTCTGAATATTATTAGAGAAGGAGCCATCCCACTAATCTAGGAGGAAGCCATATCCAGAAGACCTGCGCCCTTTCTGCTAATTCTTGATAGACAGATTTCAGTCAAAGTAGATGGTCTTATCAATGGGACAGCAATAGCATCTTTTTATTCTTATCCCCAGGAATCCTTTTGGACATTCACTCTTCCATTAACAACAGAGATTATAAACCATGCATGTCTCAATGGATGTGCACATATGACATGTTTCTTCCTTTGCTATTATGATAAGCATTGATATAAAGTAAAAATTGGTAAAGCCTAAGGCTCATGAAATACCATGGAATTTAATAGTCATGATTAAAACATTGCTACTTATTATCAGTTTAGCTGGATTGTGATCTGAACATACTTGTTCTGCATTAGCATGATGATGTTCCACAGATTTTCTCGAATAGATGTATTATCAGTTATATACAAAATCAGCAGTCTTTTAATTTTTTTTCTCATTTTTCTCATTTCAGAATAGAATCAAATAGAACTGCTGCTAGTGTAGGTGATATATATAGACATGCTGGGATTTCTGAGCGTTCACAGCCTCCAGGTTTGACTATGGTAAGTTTCAACTCATGTAAATTAACCAGATTTTATATTTAGTCTTCTAATGAGCTAGAAAGAGCATAGAATTTTTGTGACAGAATTATAGGCCCATGTGAAAGTAGTTCAGTGAAGAAAAATATATGATGTCATGTTTGTTCAATTTATAGGCTATGATGGAAACTGGTGGGAATAAAAATTCTGCATTAATGGCAAAAAAGGCTCCAACAATGCCAAAACCACAGTGGCATCCACCATGGAAGTTATACAGAGTAAGTAGCAAATATATTAGAAGTATTTATTGGCGGATAAATAGTTTGTTAAATGTTGGACTAGTTTAGATGGGAATATAAAACCATATGCTGAGGTTTATTAGAAGAATAAGCCTATTCTGTTCTTGAGTTCAGTTACTATCAGTCCTACTTCAGTATGTTTCAGGTAAGTTGGAAACATCTATAAATATAATAGCACCATTCTGATTAAAGTTTATTGACTGAATCAAGGTCATATCATATTTTTATCCTATCTTGTTCCAGTAAATCATAACTGAATTGCAATTTCTGTGACTTGCTTAAAATTTGAAGTGACGTTTCTAATCACTTTAAAGTAGCAGAGAATATTGCAAAAACAGCTTAATGTAGAATCTATTGGAATCTAATCTAGTTGGAATCTAATTCCAACTATTTTTAGTTTAAATACTGTAGCTTGGTCTTGCATGGAATACTATTGGCGGAACTGTCAGAGTAAGTGGAACTGATTTTTTTTAAGCTCTCATTCTTCAGAATGTCATGGAAACATGTATGTAGAGCCCCTTAGAAGAATCTAGTTCATTACACTCAAGTACACAGTAACTGACTTACTCATTTATTGCCTCTTGTATTAGTTAACTAGATACTTCTACAAAATCATGTGAAAACCATAGCAGGCAAGGCAGCACATATAGTCCAGAAAAGATTAACACAAGTTCATTTTAAAATTGGACAAAGATGCGGACAATTTATCTTTATACCATCAAGAAGGAAACTTAAAAAGATGAAAATAATGCAACTTGGGTGGACAGGGAGAAACCACAGCTCCAAATTCTGAAGTTTAACTAATATGATACTGACACTTTTAATCTAGCTCTATGGACTATTTGGACAAAAGGTGTTAGAAAGGAATTTGCCCTAGAAGGCAGCAACAAAAATAATGTTATTTCAAGTAAAATTTGAAATTACATAGTCTACGAATTGGTGATCATGGATAGATTTGCTGTAGGAGGCCCCAGTGGCTCAGTAGTGAGAATGCAGTATTGCAGGAATTTGAGCCTGACTGGCTCAAAATTGACTCAGCCTTGAGCCTTCCATCCTTCCAAGGTTGGTAAAATGAGGACCCAGATTGTTGAGGGAAATATGCTGGCATGGTAAATTGCCCAGAGTGTGCTGTAAAGAGTGATATATAAGTCTATTTATACATAATGATAATCCTAATTTAGTGCACAACTGGGCCATCTGCATCCTATCAGACATGATATTTTTCCGATTAAAATCGGAATTCCGATTTTTTTGGGAATCGCCCGGGCGGTGCGGAGCGGAGCCCGGGCGGGCGGCGGGCGGGCGAGCGGGCGGGCGGGCGATTTCTTGGTGCGTGGTGGGGGGTCTCTTTTGGCGGCCCGATTTTTTTTCAGAGGGGAATATCATGCCTGCCTATGGATTTTGCAATTTCTTGGAACCTCTTAATCAATATTAATTGAAATTTGGCAACATTACAGTTACTGGCAAATTTGAAGCCAAATGACCGAACATACATTTTGTTACTATATGTAACTGCTTTAAGCTGTCAGGGTTGATATAAATGGATAAACTATCCTGTAACTTTTGCAGGTTATCAGTGGACATTTGGGATGGGTGAGATGTATTGCAGTTGAACCAGGAAATCAGTGGTTTGTTACTGGCTCTGCTGACAGGACTATAAAGGTGAGATACTGACTTAATTGTACTTTTTAATTATTATTTCGATAATATACTTCATAATGCTTTCGTAATAATCACTTCAGTATATTTTATTATCTTCTGTCTTTGCCTATAGGCCTTTGCTTATTGTTTAAGTGTGTTAGTACTCCCTAACTAGAATTAGTATAGTAAACTATTTTTTCAGTCTTTCTGCCAGCATGAAGGAATGTATTCTGTATTCTACTAAGATCTTTGAGATGTTGCTGAATTAAAATAAGAGATGTTTGTGTGTTTTATTTCAAAGAACATCAGAGAAGCATTTTTCTCATTACAGATTTGGGATCTGGCAAGTGGCAAATTAAAACTGTCTTTAACAGGACATATTAGTACAGTTCGAGGTGTAATAGTCAGTACAAGAAGTCCTTACCTTTTCTCATGTGGGGAAGACAAACAGGTGAAATGTTGGGATCTTGAATATAATAAGGTAACTAAATAAACTTGAAACCATTGGAATCTTTCAGCAATGTAATGATGATAGGACATTCAGTACTGATTGTTAATATGTTTTCGCCAGGTTATTAGGCATTACCATGGCCACCTAAGTGCTGTGTATGGCTTAGATTTGCATCCAACAATAGATGTGCTTGTAACTTGTAGCAGAGATTCAACAGCACGTGTAAGTAAAACAGAAATTTTTATATCTTTTTTTTTAAAAAAAAAAACTTGTTTCTCCCTGTGGAAACTAGTGTGATTTTTTTTTGTCATTAGCTATTTATACTCCCTTTTAAAAATCTTCAGATTCTACTAATTCCAGTCAATCAAATAAGAATGACATTTAAACATGGAAAGGGAATTACCTGATGCATTTGTAACCCCAGCATCCCAGGATTGTACCACTGAAATACTTCTGCAAAACAGGCAAATTTGGGGAGTACTGTTTAATACTTTTTTGTTTTAAGGGTTTGGAGTAGAAATGAGAGAGGTCCCTGGGGGCTGCAAACTGTTGTAATCCATGGTTTATTCCTCAAAGGCAGCTGAGCAGTTTCAGTTCTGCTCCTTACAATAACAAACCATGCCAGTGGCAGGAGGTTTGTGTGCGTTGCTGTTATTTTCCTACACAAATACTGTTCTTATTGTATGTGGGGGTTCATAAGTGATAGTAAGAACAGCAGGATCCTAAGTGATAAGCTCATAATTATATGCAAATGGTAATGTTTGTTTGATAAAGATTATTTATTACCTTTGCATTGTTGTACTTAATTGTTTAAATTTATGATCTTATTAGATCTGGGATGTAAGAACAAAAGCTAGTGTGCATACGTTGTCAGGACACACGAATGCTGTGGCAACAGTGAAGTGCCAAGCAGCAGAGCCACAGATTATCACAGGTATGATTAATGCTGCTTGTTAAAGTAGAACACAATTCAGTAAGTTTGTCCTGTAGCCAACTTGCACGCAGAGGCATATTATGGTTTAATAAAATGCTTCCATTTGTTGCATTCTAATTGTGCATTTGTAGTTTTCCAATTATGTAAATGTTTTAAATAATTCTGCTTATGGCTAAGAATCTTTGGGTATAAACAAGTATAAATGCCCTTTAAAAAAATATACTGAGAGTATGAGAATCTTGAATACTTTTCAGAATTGTTATTGGATTGCAGCTAATACTTATTACGCAACAGGCAAATAGATTTATTAGGTTTTGAAAAACTCTTGCAAAGGAAGAAAAGGTCTTTCAGAAAATCATCTCTTTACCGCTTTGGCCATATGAATAAAGTCCACAAATGAACTACAATGTGTACCTGCAGCAGTTCAATTTGTGGCTCCTAGGACTTTCTCTGAAGCTATAGTAGAACAGAGAGGGTACTGTTCTGCCAAGTCATAATTGTCGTCGGCATGCTGTATGATATCTATATTACTGTAGCATGAAGTATGGGGTGCCAGAAGAGGGCGTGCATAAGCGCACCAATGTGCCTACCGTCCCTGTCCTGTTGTTTCTTTTATATTTTTTTATTTTTTCTTATATGTATCCATGTATTCATAACTATTTTTTTTATTTATCCCTATTACCTTGTAAGCAATTGACAAATAAAAAATAAAAAAAAAGCAATACCAGTATCTCTACCATCTTTCTTATCTTAGTAATACTCAAAAACAGCAGGAAGATTTTCAAATGCAGGAGAAACAGAAACATTAAGGAAAAACAAAATATGGTCAAAGTATTTATATTGTTTCTTAAAATTCCTTTCTTCACTGCAGGAAGTCATGATACCACCATACGTCTCTGGGACTTGGTAGCAGGAAAAACACGAGTCACATTAACAAATCACAAGAAATCTGTAAGAGCAGTTGTCTTGCATCCAAGACAGTAAGATGTTCCATATTTTTTTAAAAAAACAACAGGTTATTTACTTTTTTTTTAAAGTAAATAACCTGTTTCAGTATAGATAAATCAGACTACCAGTCATGAACTCAATACTGTGCTGCCTATTTAAGACAGTAATACAGTTAATTTGTTCTAGCAGTTGTAACTAGAAGTAGTTGTAACCGTTAGAGCAATGTATTATTGCCATGTCGCACGGCCTTGTGAGCTTTTGATCATTGCTTGAAATTTTCCTTCATCGAAGTCAGAAGGTTTGTGTTTCTGTGTACAGCATAACAAGATTAAAGTACGTAGGATTAAAACTGCGATCTTGTATATGCTTACTTGGATTGTGTTTCACTAAAATCAGCGAGGAAGAGTTTGCTATTTTACTATTAATAATGTGGACTGAGATCACTGGAAGTGGTAATTCAAAAATACCTGGAAAGCCATGTTTGTCACCAAAAATAATTTAGAGGAAATAATTTAACATTGAAACTGTAATAAACCCTGGTAACTTTAACAACCAATAATTAAATAGTGATTAATTAGACATCCAATAGTTTTTGCACCAAGACAAATTCCTTGTGTGTCCAATCACACTTGGCCAATAAAGAATTCTATTCTATTCTATTAAGATCTTAATATACATTCTCTTACAGGTACACGTTTGCATCTGGATCTCCAGATAATATAAAACAGTGGAAATTCCCTGATGGAAATTTCATCCAAAACCTTTCTGGCCATAGTGCTATTATCAATACGTTGGCTGTGAACTCAGATGGAGTTCTGGTTTCTGGAGGTAAGTTAAAAATTGCATACGACTTGAAAACAAATTCTAATTTGCTGTTAGGCACTGTAAGTCTCGTGATACAGCACTTTTTGTGTGCTATTCTAAAGCTGTGGTTATTTAGAACTTATTCTCAGATTTAATGATGAGCACGAACACATATACATAGAATATCAGTGCTGGAAGGATTAAATATGGGTTTCTGATTTATTTTGACCCTTAATTATTGGAATGCTAACCTGTGACCAGTAACAATGCTGTGACACTGAGAATCCACAAGTTTCCCATTTCTAGTTTAAAATGTCCTTGCCAAAGTTTCAGCTTCTCTCTTGTAAGATTTTCCTACATAAAGGCAAAAGTGAATATATTTACTTCAGATTCTGGTACTTGCTAAAATATGATCTGGGCAATGAGCTGAACCTGTCCACCAGGGGTAGTGTATCATGGCAGTTTTTCATTTTTTTTTCTTCCTAAAGACAGCAATATCCACTTATTTCAACAGATGTTTGCAGGGTAGTAATTCCTTTTTTCAGCATTTGGCACTACAAACTGCTTTAAACATAGATTTGGAGCATCTTACATTTGATTCTTTTGGGACTGGATAATTAAAATAATTAAAAATCCTAAGCACCCAATGCTTAGTTCAATTTTTTTTATAAAGTATATTTTTCTATTTAAAGGAACATGTATCTATCATACATCCATGTTCTTAGGACAGCTTTCAGTGAAAGCAAATTCAAGCCCATTTAAATATGTATACCAGAAGACATGTTAAAGTAAGTTTAGCCTGAACAAGAAATGCAGTTAATATAAAGGGTTTCTATCTGGTGCCAGTATGTTAGCAGAGGAATTATGGGAATTTTTTTCTTCTTCTGGGCTTTCTAGTTGTCAGGTACTGTAGTGTTACGTTTGGCTATAGCTCCCATTATGTATATAACCCAGTGCTTAGAAATGGCCAGGACTAGAGGTCTATCTGCAATATATATTAACTGGAGATAACAAGCATTATTTTCACATACATAGTACCAGTACAAATTATAGGAAAATCAAATACTTTATCTTGGTAGTGCACTTGTAATGTTTAATTTTTTCTAAAGTCAATCCTAGTGAAATCAGCAGGGAATAGAAACGGATTGTTCATCCTATTACGTAGAAATGAATTGTGTGGATGCAAACAGATCTGGAATGTGGTGGATATAGTCAGTCTTCGGAATAACTGTGCTATATACTTGAATTGTAACTTTGAATGAATATGCCAGTGTTTTATTTTTCAGCTGACAATGGTACAATGCACCTTTGGGATTGGAGAACTGGGTACAACTTCCAAAGGGTGCATGCAGCTGTACAGCCTGGCTCGTTGGACAGTGAATCTGGAATATTTGCTTGTGGATTTGACCAATCTGAAAGCAGACTTCTTACAGCTGAAGCTGATAAAACTATAAAAGTCTACAAAGAAGATGATTCCGCGGTATGTGAAATCTTTTTTAATAACATTTTACAGCATAAAACTAGATTAAAGATAGATGCACATATTCTAAAATTAATCTCAAAAGCATATTTAAGGCTAAACTTATTAAATAAGGCTCAAAAACAACATTTTACACAAGTGGAAACATTTTTTTAAAATAGAGTTTATAAGTTGAGTTCAGTTGCTTGATAGAAACTTCCCAGTAACAGAATAAAATAAATGCTTTTGCAATCTGTTCTTCAGTTTCAATAAAGTAACTGTGAGAAAATTATGTGGTCAGATATTTATTCAGTTTGGCTAAAAAAATATGTATTTATGACAGCATTTTAAAAGCAGTGGATTACACTTTATAGAACAATTTTACACATATCTGCTCATGAAAGTTTTGTGGAATTTATTTCCAAGTAAATTTATGATATTTATGAACCTGCTTTTACATTTAATCTGGCAGCATGTTGTGATATATAAAGGAATATATCAAAACAAGCCAACTGGTCGAATTCTGGTAGTTCTCAAATGACAAGAAATCACTCTTAGACTATTTAGCAAAATATGATTAATGAAAATATAAAATAGAGCCCCACTTTCAAAAACAATTGTAATTCTTATGTTTCTTAATTGATGCTATGGTTTATGTGAAAGATTTCAATTGGACCCTTTAAATTCTTCCCCAAACTGTTAAATCATGGATAACTTGAGATGAAATAGAAAATAAACCAACTTGTGGGACCAATAGTGTCTTTCTGTTCCCATTAAAATTTGAAAACAAATGAAGAATATTGATACAGAAGATAATGGCATTGAGTCTCTGCTCAGCTAGGGATTGATTGGGAAGTTAGTACGAGTGACTGTTCTAAATATGAAAGACCAAAAGTAGTCTAAATTGGCATATCACTTGGGATTGTATTCAGAAATTCACCAGAGCCGGTCTTAGGAAATATATAACTGTAGCATATGCAAAGTTAGAATGGGGCTAGAACTCTCTTTTCTCTCTCTCTAATCTCTGCAGACTGAAGAAACTCACCCTGTTAGCTGGAAACCTGAAATCCTCAAGAGGAAACGATTTTAATGAGATCAAACTTCAATTGATGTGCCATAATCCCAACTGTTTGTTAATAGCCGAAACATTGCTAAAGCCATTGTTTCAGTTTGCAGTTTTTACATTTTGTATTGCTTTCTTCTCTTTTGAGTTCATCTTTTTTCTTTTCCTATAATGCTTTCTTTTGGCATTTATCTTTTCTCTCATCCTAGAAAAGTCAGCTGCAGCTATTATACATATATAAAAAATCAGAGTACATTACATAGTAGATTGCTGTTAGCTGTAAACCATTAAATGTTTGCACGTCTTTCTGTGTGGATGGAAAATAGTGCTCTTTCTGCCTTGTTGATGAAGAAGTAATGTTTGAAATTTGGATGATTTTTTTTTTTTTTTAAATTATGTACTACTCTGTCCTAGGACCCTGAATGCTAAAATTGTCAAGGGAAAACAAAAGCCATTGTAGTAATGATTCACGTCCTTAATACAATGTGCTGCTTGTCAAGATGTAATGCAATACATTTCATTTCCTCTAAAATAGAAGATTTAACTGCAGTCTCATATGTTGAATGTGCATCATTCTGCTCGAGTCATGGTTCTGTTTTTGCCTTCCCATGTTGGAATCATCATTAAAATTTTATTGAAACAACCTTTTAAAAATAATTCGATGTTTGTCTCTTCCATTTTTACATTCTTATTTATGAAAGCTTAAAAACAACGTGACGGTAATAACATTGGAAAGGATATAGAATACATTTCAGAAATAGGTATGCTTTTCAGCTGAAATAAAATATCCTTGGATATCGGCGGACTTTGCTTTAAATCACGGCTGTCAAACTCGCCGTTGCCATCATGTGATGATATTTTTGAGAAGTTTTTCCCATTCGTGGACCTGGAGTAGGCGTGGCCTGCGTGTGACGTATCCGGCCGGTGGCTGCCAGTTTGACACCTTAAATGTGGTGGCAAAGTGTTCCCTATTTTGGCTTGCAGCCCTTCATACAACATTGAATTTTGCTTTTGGGCTGCATGACTTCTGTAAGCTTTTCAGAGAGTGAGAGGAAGTCTGTTAGGAAGGACTGAAAAAAAATCACTGCACATCTTTTTCTTTCTGTTTTGGATTTTGCTTACTGCTTCAAGAGTGTGTCTAATATAGATTGAAATCTTTAGCTTTTTCTCCCCTCCGTCTCCTTAATTTTCATGTGAGTTATAACGAAGACAAGTTGGATATAAATGATATGTCTTCACTTAAACTTTCTAAAAATGTTTGAAGTATGTATTTATATGTATGCTTGTATTCATTCACATGTAATGTCAGTAGCATGCTTGATTTGTGAGGTACAAATGTAATTAGTGTAATTTCTATTTAACACCTGAGGCTGTTAATGAGTAGGTTTTGATAAAAAAAATGCAATTGTTTGTCGAAAGCTTTTGTTACAAAGATCATATATGTTACAAGTGTTTGATGATACATTTTAAATTCCTTAAAAAAATTGGAATAGTTACCACTTTTCCTGACTCAGGTTGGAGTCATTGTGAAGCTGTGATCTATTGCTTATATTTATACCAAGATAATTAATTATACTTAATACCAAGTAAAGGACTTAGGAATTTATGGTGCAAGTCTGGCTTAAATGAAATGACTGCATTGCATCGATATTTTTAAACATCAACTACAGATTATAAACCCAAGTTTAGCATATCACAGGTATGTGATCTCCTGGTGCTAATAGCTATTTTATTTTTCATACTAGAGAATTTTGGGAGAAAAGAACTAAATGTTTCACTAGCGCAATTTAAGAAGAATCTCCGATAGAAACTTTCTTTTGGTCCATATATTTGCAGAAAAATGTTAAAAGCTATTTTCCTTATGTTTGATTCTTTGGGTCACATTCAAAATGTTTCCACTTAAAAACAATTGTTTAATATGTTGAGTACCTGATACTAACATTTTAATTGAAAACGGATATTCTGTTTGGAAAGACTTCATAACATTTGCAACTTGGTCAGGGTGCTCTGAAGCTTTGTCAAGTAAATCGGTATATTTTAGTGTTTCAGAAAGTAACCATGGTTTGTTTGTTTTTAAATTTGTGTCTCAGACCAATGAGCTGGAGATAATCTCAGGAACGATGCCCAGATCTTTATATCAATGGGAACTTTCAATTCAAGTGTAATCTTCCAGAATCGAGTGTAATCTTCCAGAAGTTCCAAGGAACAGCAACTCATGCCACATTCTAAACAATCTTTTAAAATACTATCTTATTCTCCAGGAGCCATACATAGGATGGTTAAATGGGCAAGTATATAGAGTACATCCAAAAAAACCCCATCCATAAAAACCCCAAAGGATAGCTTCCAAAAGGGTAAGGCTGCAAAACTACTCGCTAGAAGGATTTCACACTCCAACCTAATTTGATTTTACATAAATTTGTTGAAAAGGTTTGAGAAATCATTGGTCAATTTCTAATAAGATTTTTACAAGGTACTAAAACAATCCAGAGAAAACTAGGAACCGGGTATAAGCTGTACAATGGTTACTTCAGTTACTATGAGGATATTCATCTTAAGAAATATCAGAACTGTTATAAATCTTGATTTGCACAATTTCAGTTGTCAGTAAAATGATGATCATAGAAGATAATGTTACGACTACATTTCTTTTGGATATCATTTCTGGATGATAATCATAGAACCACAGAGTGGAAAATATCCTATATTTACAATATTGAGGTGCATTCAGTCTATACCATGGCGGACAAAAATTCTTGCTCTATAAATTCTCCTTAGCACTTAAGGATAAAACTGCCACTTGGACAATTTTGTCAGGGATATATTAAGTACTAGTAATGTTTGATTTCATAACAATTTTTAAAGCACAAAGTGATCTTTTCACATTTATTTAAAGGAAAAATACAGATTCTGTTATGTGTCTCATTTATTCTGCCTTTATCATAATTGCCACTGTTAAAGGCAATGAGTTGGACTGATTCAACCACTACAGGAAAGTGGGTTAAAGGGGACTATTTATTTCCTTGGCTATGGCAAGACTATTACAATAATAAACTATTTAGATTTATGCAGGTAATTGATAAGTGTACCATTAAAATGCTGGTGAGTCATGTTTCCCCAAAAGAAACAAGGACTATATGTAGGTTTCATTCCATTCTATGAAATTTATCTCCAAGTAATGTGTATATTACTCCGCTCTAATGAGAAACAATAGCAACTAAAATTAATGAGTGGATCTATACTGCAGTGAATAATATCTTTTAGGTAAGAAATATTAGATGTTGTTATGATTATTCTTTTTCAGATTATGAGTTCCAAGTTGATTAATAGAGATAGATCCCTCAAGATCAGGAAGTTTAGATCATGTTGAAGTGAAAAAGATTGTATGATTCCTGTTAGCATACCTCAGAGTGTGATTAGAATTCAAACAGTGTTTTCATACCTAATGGAATGGTCCATTCCGAATTTCTAGAAATACCCATTTTTGTCATTTGGCTGGTTTTGCTTCCAAATTGTAGATAAATAGAAATGTAGGCTCTTGTAATTTAATTGCATTGTTTTTATTTTTAAGGAAATTAAAATAGAATAAGTTTCTTGTATGTATGCTAGCATGCAGTATAAATGTAGAATAAAGTTGCTACTATTTGTGAAAGAATGGGCATAAAGTATTTTTATTAAACCCTAATATTGGTCATATTTGCAATTTCTGACAATAAAATTTTAATTAGAGTAGTATTTTGTTCCTATTGAGAACTTGCTCCAAATAATTAACCTTTGGGCAATTACATAGTGTATTGAGATTTTGGGGATATTCACATCAGACAAAACGATGCCCGATATTGCTTCAGCTGAGGTTTAAAATATTAGACCTTGTGGTTCTGCATAATAAAAAGCTGTTTCTCTGAACAATCCATTCTGTGTGGAAAACTTACACTGCTCATTTATTTATTAAATTTCTATGTCACCCATTTGCTATTGACTCTGGGTGGCCTACACTATAAAAACAAGAAATTAAAACATTCAAAATTAACAGAAGTTGGGTAAAACTAGGTAAGTATTACATGAGCAGGCATGAGCAGGTGGGATTTTCTTAGTCCAGTAGCCACCTCCGGGGTAGAATGCCCCCAAAGGGGCCTTATGATGTGTAGTATGTTCTATTTATAGTAGAAGTACAGTTATAGTGCTAATTATTCTTTAAATAAATAGTATTGTGTACAGACACCTGTTCTTTGATAGTGTTATTTTGCAAGCTATCCTCAAACCCAAATTACCCTTTGTACATCTAGACGCATATATAGAACAACAGATGAATAAACACACCAGTTATACCCCTTTTTAAAAAAAACAAACTATCTAAATAAAAACGTAAAATAGCATGCAAATACACTACAAAACAAACTCAGAAGCAGTCCCATTCAACTGACACTAAACGTCTGGAAGACGGACTTTCTTACAAGCAAGTTGGGTCCTGTTGTGTTGTGTGTGGTGGGGAGGGAGAGTCACTCCAGAGCACAGGGAAATTAAGTAACTTAAGTTAAAAAAAATAAACATGAACATAAATGTCAAGAGAAATACTTGGGTCAGAAAAAATATTTATCTCCACATTTGTGAAGCACAAGCAACCAAATCCACTTGTGGATGGCCCAAAGAGATATTTTATGATTGATATACCTCCTAGAGTAAGTAGCTTCTGGTGAGATAGGCAGCAGATAAATTTAACATAAATATATCTGACAAGAATTTTGCCAGATGTATACCTAAGGGTTTGCTCTCAGACGTTTTCTCACCGTTAGCTGGATCTCTTTACTTTCTGTAGTAGGGGCTCCTCCCCTTCAACCGGTGATTTCACCACAATCTTCTAGCATGGACTGGCAACCTTAAACACTCAAAAGAGCCATTTGAACTCGTTTCCCACAGGAAAGAAAACACTGTAAGCCATAAAACCCATCCCTTGCCTGACTATTTCCTGAATGGCCACAAAACTAGCATATCTAGTTGAATTAAGTGTTCTATGTTCTTCTGAAACTTTTCTTTTCCTGGATTTACCCATGGTTGGCCTACCGGGGGTTGAAAAGCTCAATAAATTGAGTGCCAGCAGGTATTGCATATTGGCAGTTGTGATGCATATTTTGAGCGACGGAGCCACAGCAAAGCCACATGCGGCTCCAGAGCCGTGGGTTGCTGACCCCTGTTCTAGCATATTCCAGCAAGCGCAGGACATCTCCATACCAGAGGAGTCGGCCTTCTTTCATCCTCTCTATAATTGCTGCCACACCAAAATGTTGTCAAATGGTGTCATTTGTGATGTGGTCAAGAAGGGAGATGTCGGCTATCCAATGCAGCATTCACATTTCCATGGCATGGAAATAGCTTTCGGTTCCACCACAGCATTACACTATATAAATTAATTCATGATATATGTCAGGGCTCCGGTAGTTACCTCCATTTAAATCATAAATCTCTAGCCAGATTTTTCAGAGGTTAAAGAAGATTTATTAGGAGTGAACATACCGGTGCTACCTGGCTGTGGCCGACTCTGAAACACATCATTCATTTCATCCTTGACCCTGGTTTCCCCCCATCCCCTGGGTGTATCATAATTCATATTCTCCAAAGGGACACATCCATAGTCAAGAGTCATCAATCATACTCTCCAGTTATAATTTTGCGTGCCAGAAACTTCAGCTGCCTAGAAATTATCTATGAAAACGTTTATGGAATGTACTGCTTTCCTCCCCTCCCTTTCTGTTGGCAACTCTAAAAGACCAGAGAAATATTTTGTGAGTTGACAATATACACACAAACTGATAATACAGTAAGGGTTACTAATGGCTTATTGAAACAAGAATGCCTTGCCGGACATCTAATTCTGATCTGCATGGAGGTTCTTGCAGTCAACATGATCCTATGCACAAATCATTCCTAATTAGCTGCAATGGTGTCTGATGCTGAGAACAAAGCTAACCCTGAGATGAAATACATTAGGAGTGCTATCTGCTTCTTTACAAAGAGTAACATTTGTTTCTGAGCTGCAAACATACATTTCTGATCAGTTTTAAATTGTCAGCCTAGTAGGCGCTCTGTGGTTGTGTTCATTAATCTTGTATTGAAACAGTTTTATATGGTCTTTATATGGAACTGCATGTTTTTCCAATGTTCTTTTATAGGGAAGACACGGACGACTATAATTCTTCTGTTTAATAGGTGAAAATAACATTTGAAAATAGAGACTAGCAGAATACTTTTCATGTAATTATTTGTAACAATTCAAAATTCAGTTTCTGCTAGTCGTTAGAATATATCTAGGTGATGGCAAAAATGTCTCAATTCTCCAAGGGACGTTATCTCATTAGATATGAGAGAATGACTAGATTTAGACTTTCTGGCTAGCTTTCTGTCCTGGCTAGCTTTCTGTCCTGAGAAGAAAAAAAACCAATATTTTTTCAAGGTTTTGTAGGAAGGCTGTTGAGCAAAATTTCACCGAGTCTCAATTATGACTGTATAAGTCTGCATTTCTATGTTTGTTTGGAAGTATGTCTTCTTAAATTTAAATATGAACAGATACATAAAAGAGAAATAATGTATGTGCTGCTACTGAGATGAGGATGAGAATTTAAATTTAGATGTGACCATCTCCAGTGACTCCACATGGCACATAATTAAAAATTTTAATTTTAAAAAAATGGAAATCTCATTTTAAAAAACGGAAATCTCAAAAGCGTTTCCCCCCTTTTTTTTCAACAAAAAATAGAGATGTGTTTTTCCTATTCAAATAAATACATAACAACCTGGATTTCCAATCATACTGTAGAATAGCAGGCTGTTCTTGTCTGCATAATCTTTTTCTTTCCTCCTCATACTAGCAGACAGTTGTTATGGTGCAATCTTTTTCTAAAGGTGCTTCCTGCCTCAGACCTTATATTAGCAGATGGCTATAGGGGTCTCTATGCAGGTAGTCATGATGGCATTTCAGCATCTTTGCCTTTGTAATACCACTGATATAAAACTGGATGGAGTATGGATTAAGAAAACAAATACACAAATACATTTTCGGGAATTTTGAACTGTTTCCTGTTTTCGTAACTGATATCTCAGCCAGTTATATTTAGTTTTCTGTACAAAATATTGTACACTGAAGTAAAAACAAAGACAGAGAAAGCTCGAACAGCATTCTTCAGATTGAAAAAAGTCTTCTGCAGTCACGACATAAGCCTAAGATTGAAAATCAGGCTTGTCAGATGCTACACCTTTTCTACTCTGCTCTGAAGAGGGAAGAGTTGGTCTCTGACCGAAAGCCGCTCGAAGAGACTAGAAGCATTTGAAATGTGGATTTACAGGCAGCCGTTACGTGTAAGTTGGGTTGACAAAAAACAGAAATGAGGTGATAAGCCACCTGGGAAAGCCAAGGGAAATCATCAAAACCACTAAAAAGCGAAAGTTAGAATATTTCGGACATGTGATACGACACCCAGAAAAATACGGCATACTTCACTTAAGATTGAAGGCAAATGAGATCCAGGCAGAAGAAGAACATCATGGATTCAAAATCTAAGGGACTAGTTTGTACAAAACTCAACAGCATTTTTTCGAACGGCTGTTGATAAAAATAGAATGGCCAACATGATTGCCAACATCCGATGACAGATATGGCACAAGAAGAAGTATAAAATATTGATTGTCGTGCTCCAAACAATAAAATCTCTCCTATCAGTTTATATATCACAAAAATAGGGAAAAATTAGTATAAGTACAAATAATAACTCAAGATAATAATAGCCCCATTAGTAATTTTGAAGCATTATTTGGTCACTCATGGAAGTATAGCTCATTTTGTGTTATCTGTAATAAGAATTATTTTTGCCTCCTGAGTTTAATTAAAGATAACAAAGAAATGAAAGTACTTTTGCATACAGTAACATCTTGATATAGCAAGCAAATGAAGTTCCTCTGCATTAGAAAAAGAAATAAGCATCTTGGTCTTCTGGGAGTTTGGGAAGGCTAGAAATGGGCCCGTTTCTGACTTCCAGAGAGACTCCAGAGCCCAGATAGGGACTCCTCCCAACCCTGGCCATGGTGCAGCAGGCCGACTAGACTACGCACATAATTTTCTGCCTTCTGCACAGAGGTGGATTTATAAACTGTACAGAGGCAGATAGATAACTCAACAAGACGTCCATAACAAAGTACATTTATTGGTTCATCAGGTATCCTCATAACTCACGTTTGTGATGAAGTTCTTCTTTAATGAACAATCCTTTGTATATCTGCCTTGTAGTAAAAGATGGTTATCTCCTAACCCATCTCGTAGCGATAGAAAGAAGCTGCCATGAGTTAGGGAGTTCAGGCAAAAGGGAGGGAAACTCCCCCAACCTCTCAAGGGTCAAATTAGTGACCAATCGGGATTACAGATGTGGCCACGTGACATGAACTACATTTCCCAGGATACCTTTAACTACATTTACCATGATGCCTTCCCTTAAGGGGACAGCTCATAATTCCTAAGTAACTATCCAATTCCCATAGACTGGCTGGGACAGCACACTCCCTGCCTGGAATTGTAAATTCCACTATTAAGAGAAGAGAAAAAAAATTAACTATAAACTAAGATAAGCAGTAGACAGTAATACTAACTGAATAGCATGTAACTATATAACTAAGATAAACAGCTATATAACTAAGAAAAAAAACAGTCAACATTAATAAAGCATCAAACAAAGCAAAGCATGCAAAGCTTGAGGTTCAATCTTCAAGTTCAGCCACTTGGTGAAAGTCTGCTGGTCAACTCTGATGGCCTTTTAGGGTGTAAAGGTACAGTTTTGTTTAGCTGGTGAACAGCTGATATATCATTTAAACTGGGAGATGTGAATATTGTGACAGTCGCACTCCAGCCCTAACCCATGAAAGTGTTCTCCGTTTATATTAGCTCTGTCTAGAGAGCTTTTGCACTGGGGCAGTTAAATGTGATAATAGTTTGCTGGAAAGGTTATTTAAGCAAATTCTATCTTGAAACCTGACAGGGGAAACTGAAAGAGCTCTGTAGGGTACAAAATATACAAGATTAGTGTTTTCAGGCTTTTAATAAAAGTTTATAACAAAGTTTATAATAAATTTGGCAAATGCCAACGTACACAGCATGGGATTAAAGACCAATATCTTTAAAGACCAATTTTATCTTTGAATGTGATCTGGGATAAAATGATTAAATATATGGGAGTAGTATTATTGCCTGTAATATAACCTCAATAATTTAGTTCTGCCTTTTCCTTTCCTTTCCTTTCCTTTCCTCCTTTCCTTTCCTTTCCTTTCCTTTCCTTTCCTTTCCTTTCCTTTTCTTTTGGACTATATTCCCTGGCAAACTGTTCAAAAGTGAAATGTGACTCTCGGACATAAAAAAAATCTGTACACTTTCCATCTAAAATCAGATCTTGCACAATGTCACATCATTTTCTGTGTTCACTCTAAGATGGAGCAATTATCACCTGCAGCTGTTTTTAGAAAACCTAGTCTGGACATAGTGACTCATCCTCCGATAATATTCATGGGATTATGAGGGTATGATTTATGTAAATTTGATTTTCTTTTTTAAAAATCCAGATGGTTCTAATTGCTACTGGAGTGCAAACTTTCCCAAAGATTTAAAAGACAGCTACTTGTAACATAAATGGCTTTGGAGCTGGATTCAAATGACTGATCTTACCGTAACTTCCTGGAATCAGTTTATATGTTTATATGTCAGCTCCATATATCCCAGAATCTTTATCTGTAGCAAGAAATTTAGTTTTTTGTTTTTTTTTGTTTCAAAAATTTTATTGATTTTTAAAAAACAAACATAAACAAACAAAACACAAAACATGAAAATATAAAACATCTTTTTTGAAAGCAGCTTGATCCCGGGTTACATCTCTTTGTACAGACACAAATTCAAGTTCATGCTCATTTTTATATACCGTTCCATATCTTATTACCATTCTACATTTTCTATATAGCTTCTCCCCTCTTTTAACTCTCTTAATTCTATTTGATTTATTTCATCTCAATTTAAATCATTATACTTATATCCTTTGTCTGTCCTGTTTCAGCTGTCTATTATCTTTTCTCATTAAAACAACATTTCTCCTGTAATCACTGATTGGAGTGTGACGCCTTTATATCTTTCCCCTAAATTTATAACACTTAATATAATACATAACTTTCATTCGGATTCTGCTTAGTACATTCTAAAGCTACACAGTATATTTTAAGAAAAGAAGAAATTATAAATGTATAATATAATTAAAACAACAATCCATACCAATTCAACTCTATCATTAAAATTAATATTCATTGAAATCTTAAACATTTTACACATTACTTTTCAAATAGGTATCATGCTTCTATGGGAACACTTATAAATTTTGCATAGTTACTTCCCCCCATTTCACTTATATTTTAAAACATTGTGTAATTAAAATGTTCCCATTCCTTCCTAATTCAATTCTCTCATTTATTTCATTTCATGAAAAACAGAGCCAAAAGAGCCCTTCCCTTCTTGTTCCTCTTCTTTATATTTTTAAAATTCCATTTTCAGTTCATCCACAAGTGATGCCATTGTAAAAAATTTTTAAAACAACCACCCAATTGTTTTTAATCATTCAAATAATTAATAATTCCAGAAGTCGCAAAGTCACCAAACAATCCAAATACACACAAGCTGTTTCATTTAACACTTTCTTCTTTTTTCACTTTTTCTTCCTTGGGTTACTATTTAGTTACAAAGTTCCAGTTAAAATGTATCTTTTAGAAGTCTTATTACAATTTAACTTTAGATTCTTTTAAATTCCAAGCAGCCTCCTCCAGCCAAATCTTGCTCTTATTCTTTTCCTCTCCCTTCCCACTTACAGCAAAAAAAAGTTTTCTAAGTGTTCAGAAATCTTTATTGTCCCCTTGGCATTTAATCCAGTTTAATTACCTGTTGGTGCCAAAGCGGATTTTTCCGATTTCTCATTCATCTGCTGTCAACGTAAGGAAGGAGAGTGAGAAAAAAAAAACTTTCCCTTTTCACTTTCATTCGCTGCTTCCGAATCTTCTTTGGGAGTGATGTATCTTTTATAAAATTTAAATTCCAGGATACCTCAGTTGTTGCTTCTTATCCTGGTCAGCCAAAACTTTCACTTCTTAACTTCCTCCTGCACTTTCTTTTTCCGGCTGTGTGCTTCTTTGAGGCAGCCATTTCTGACCGCCACTCTTACCGCCTTCGGGAAAGGGAGTTTAGCCAGCTGAGGAGGAGAGGTGCGGCTTTCCTGAACCCTGCTGGGGTCTCCCCCGTCTTCACCATCTCTACGGGGTGGCTTAGCCCCGAAGCCAAACTGGCTCGGGGCGCTCCAGCGGCGAGCCCAGGCAGAAACCGTGCACGATCGCGGATTCCTGCCTGCCGCCGAAGCCCTGCAAGCCGGAACTGAGAAGTTTAGTTATTTCTGTTCCTGGCTGTGTATGATGTTTATGTGATGTTTATCATATAAGTTACCAGGCAACTGGATAACACCTTGATTGGACCATGTGACTGATTGTTTAGGGCAGGGAGAAAACTTTTACTTTTAATTAGGTGAAAACCATGGAAACATTCAGAGTTGGTTTTCACCAGCCTGTGCCAATACGATATATCCAAATAAAACTATTCTCCAGCCTTGGAGTTATGTTTGCTATGGGTATATTACTTGGAACCCTAACAATCTGATTGCTTCTGGCTGATAGCATCTGGCTTTGACGCTAACATCTGATAGCATCTGGCTTTGACAGTAGATACACAAGTAATGCTGAATGACCATTCTTGGTAACCTCTGGATAATGGACCCAATGACAGAAGCTGCAAATGGTATCTTGTGCTACTTACTAAGACTATTAGAATGCATCCCACAATACTCTTCCTTTTCTTTGTTCCTTTTCACTAGGGGAAATTATAAACTGGGTGGCATTAGACTATGAGCAGCAAGTTCAGCACCATTTGATTGTTCTGGTAACAGACCATGGGGTCCCTCAACATAATGCTACCATATCTGTTTATATCTCAGTTATGGATCTCAATAACAACCATCCATGCTTCTCCCAGGATCTACTACGTTTCAAGGTTTGCAAAATATGCGAAGTTTGTTACTGCAGGTTTGGAAAAGGGCTTTGGGGACATTTTAAACATTATTTTTTACAGTGGGACGGAATAGGGAGGATGTTAAATTTAAATTTGAATGTGAATTCTCCCCAGTGCATGTTCAATTTGCATTACAGGCAAGTTAAAAAAAAAAAAGTATGAATGTATGTATGCTGAAAAATTGGTTTTGGTCACCATCTTGTGGTCAAACGTTTGAATTAGAATTTGGACATCCTGTTACAAAATGTGAAAGAATTAGATCTGAGAGCCCAATGATTGACATGAACTTCTCGCGGCAACCATATGGAACTGGTTTGTCATTACCTTTGTCAGATAATGTTCCCAATTTCAAATATTAATAAAATCTAATTCAGGTGATCTTTTTGGAATCATAATTGGTCAAATATTGCTACCTGCTATGAGATATGTGTGTGTGTGTGTGTGTGTGTGTGTGTGTGTGTGTGTGTAACCTGTATAGGTATTACAGAAAAATCAATGAAGTAGATGCTATGACAATGCTATGACATATCTTCTAAATGGATAAATGTATTTATATCAGCTAGTCAGTGAGATGAGGTATTTTTAATACATCAGTTTAGTTATGCTGGGACTGGAAAACAGAGCTCCAACCAATCTCAAGAAATTACAACTGCTGACCTATGGCCAGAGCTAGAAGTAAGCATCCTCGCCATCAATCAATCAATTTGACTATTAGAAATATTTTGATAAGTATGATAATCATGGTCTTCCAGCCATTCAAAAAAGGGGCAAATAGATAACAGAAAAAATATCCGCCACTAAGTATATGGCATTTGTGAATATATTTGTGAAAATTGTCTCTAAATCATGTCATGATTTTATTTTGGAACACAAATGATCTCATTTCCTTGTAATTTGAAACATTTCGTTTTAACTGAATTGTTTGCTTTTAGGTTTTAGAAAGGCAACCAGCAGGAACACTAGTTGCCAGTATATTTGCCAAAGACCTTGATTCTGGAAACAATGGAATAGTGCTGTATTCGTTATCCTCAGGTAATAATTAATATTTATGAAGTAAAAATAGTACGGCTGCATCTGGTCATTGTCATCCATTTAGCACCACCCACTTGTAACAAGGAATGCTACGGACTCAAGTGACTATTTCTCCCTTTTTTTTAACTTTTTACTGAGGTACTGGGATTCTGTGGGTTGGAGGGTAGCTGAGCCTGCTGGGGGATCCCATAGAGACATTACCCATCCCATAAGGATAGGAATAAGAACATCTTCAGAGTTGGAAGGGAGCTTGGATGTCATCTAGTCCATCCCTCTGCTTTATGTATCATTTCAGACAAAAGACTGTCCAGTATCATCTTAAAAGCCTGCAGTGACCTCACCTCATTCCTAAGAGGTCTTTAAGGGGCATGCATAAGCACACCAGCATGGTTACCACCCCTGTCCTAATGTTCCCTTTTATTCTTACCCATTCCATCTATTAAAAATCATGTTTATACTTATATCTGTTATCTAATACATGCTCGACAAATAAATGAAATAAAATAAAAAGTGATGAAGCACCCACAACTTCTGAAGGCAAAACTGTTCCACTGGTTGATTGTTCTCACTTGCTAGGAGAATTTCTCTTTAGCTCTAGGTTTTTATTTTATTTTATTTTATTTTATTTTATTTTATTTTATTTTATTTTATTTTATTATTTTATTTTATTTTATTTTATTTTATTTTATTTTATTTTATTTTATTTTATTTTATTTTATTATTTTATTTTATTTTATTTTGTTATTTTATTTTATTTTATTTTATTTTATTTTATTTTTATTTATTTTTTTTATTTTATTTTATTATTTTATTTTATTTTATTTTATTTTATTATTTTATTTTATTTTATTTTATTTTATTATTTTATTTTATTTTATTTTATTTTATTTTATTTTATTTTTATTTTATTTTATTTTATTTTATTTTATTATTTTATTTTTTTTATTTTATTTTATTTTATTATTTTATTTTATTTTATTTTATTTTATTTTATTTTATTTTATTTTATTATTATTTTATTTTATTTTATTTTATTATTATTTTATTTTATTTATTTTGTCAAGCGATTATAAGATAACAGGTATAAGTATAAGCATGGTTATGAATACATGAAATGGATATGAATAAAAAAAGAAACAATAGGACAGGGACAACAAAAAAAGAAACAATAGGACAGTTGGTGCGCTTATGCACGCCCCCTACAGACCTCTTAGGAAAGGGGTGAGGTCAATAGTAGACAGTCTAAGGTTAAAGTTGTTGGGGTTTGGGGAAGAAACCACAGAGTCAGGTAGAGTATTCCAGACATTGACCACTCTGTTGCTGAAGTCGTATTTCCTGCAATCAAGTTTGGTTTGGTTTACCTTGAGTTTGTATCTATTGTGTGCTTCTCTCCTTGGTCTGTTTTTCTCTGACTTTCATATTTCTTGGAATTACTTAGGAAATGGGAGAATCTAGACTTCATGAATTGTCATGGCTTACTTTGGGAGAATAAGATCCAGAACACAGATGTCACATATCCAGTTTGTTATAAGACTTAATATATTAATACATTTATTTTCATTGTGATAAACTGGATGGATGACATCTGTGTTTTGGATCTTATTTTCCCAAAGTAAGCCATGACAATCAATCCAATGTTTATCTTTAAACTGTGCTGGGTTTATGATATGTTATAAAATAGCATAGCTACTGTGCTCAAAACCACAGGATACAAAATGTGCTTTGCTGCCTGGGGGTATCAACTATGTGGGATTTTTACAAAGTTCTTTTCTGATATATATTCACCAAGAAACCACTTTAGTCTTCAGCCTGCAAAGCAAAACTTTTTTAGTATATATTTTTTATTTTATTTTTAAAATAAAAACTTTATTGGCAGATTACAGTCCTTGTTCAAGATTTTCCCTGCTGATAATCTCTGTGCAATTTTTTTATTTAATTTAATGTATTCAATTTCTGTAGCATCATACTTGTGTGCCTCTGGGTAGTTCTTTTCCAACAGAGATTCTCCATTAGGAGAATGAAATACAATGAAGCTATGATCTTTGTTATACCTTCCCATGACTTGAACTTTCTATAGAAAGAAGTATTCTATAAAAAAAAGACCCATGCCTAAAATGAGATTTTCTACTCCTTCTTCTCCACATTTTTCCTTTGCAAGCTTCTTCAGTAAATTAGGAAATCATTAAGAAAGATCTGGGACGTAGAGCAAGATCTAAAGGTGGAAGATTGTTAAAACTTGGTGCAGGTGGATGGAACTAACAACGTTCACTTTTAACCCCAATTTAGTGGATACTGGGTAACCCATGCTCCATTAGGACATACTTTCAGAGGTATTTCCTTACTAGATTCCTCAATGTCTTTAGCAGTGACAGACATCTAATGTATTGTCCATACTAGAAAATTTGGGGTACATTCAAAGATGTACTTGCCTTGAAAATGATCCATGTTGAACTGTTACACAGTGAAACTTCAGCACAGGAAATGTTTTATGACATTTATAAAATTTGCCAAATTTTAATTCTGTGGGCATCATGGATACTGTATTTTGGATGTATTCCGTAAGTTAGTCCATTTGACCATGGTGGTACTTTGGTTCAAAAAGTTTTGCTCTGAGGTATACCATTTCGGCCAGTTACAGAAATTAGAGTTTGTTTTTTTTAAACAGTTTTATAAATTTTAACAACAAAACAAAAACACATAAAACATAAAAACATCATCCTTTCCTTCATGAGTTTACAGACAGTGTGTCGGTTGGTTTACCACTTTTTTTTGTGCATCCATTTCATAGTCTCCATTGTAGTTATATTACATAATAGTTCATATTATCAATCAACAATTATATAGCCTGATATCATTATTAAACAATCATTTGACTATAATTTTATTAATTCATACTTTAACGAGATAACTATAGTTTACTTAATTTATTTTATAGCAAATCATAAAGTCATACCAAGTCTATCTTAATAAAATTTTATAAAGATAGTATCAAAGAAAAAAAGAAATATGTATTCATTGTTTCCTAAAGTTTTAAATATTCTATTATTATATTTTATTATCTAGCCATTGATAGAAAAGGTCCCAAATTTCATAGAATTGTTTGTCTTCTTGTTCTCACTAGAAAATTTGGGGTACATTCAAAGATGTACCTGCCTTGAAAATGATCCATGTTGAACGGTTACACAATGAAACTTCAGCACAGGAAATGTTTTATGACATTTATAAAATTTGCCAAATTTTAATTCTGTGAGCATCATTGATACTGTATTTTGGATGTATTCCGTAAGTTAGTCCATTTGACCATGGTGGTACTCTGGTTCAAAAAGTTTTGCTCTGAGGTATACCATTTCGGCCAGTTACAGAAATTAGAGTTTTAGTAGTATAGAGATTACCCTCTCATAGCAACTTGCCATGCTATATAGAGAGTTTAACAGAAAATATCCTAATTCTCAGGTATAATATTTGAAGGAAGGATAGAAAGTTACACTATTAAAATAGAGGAAAAGGTCTTCTTGACTTCAGGCAGTGAAATCTTGGAAAATTTGAGGCCAAATATGGATTATAAGTTTGAATTGATCACCATTGGTGTAAATGACCTTCATTGCATATTGACTGGGTATATCCTTATCTCTTCAACATGGAGTTATGAGGGGTTAAAACTGCACCCTAAGAAATTAGATTGCTTCTTTGAAAGTGCCAGAGACTTCTGTAAGCTTATAAAGGATATTTGTTTAGATTTTTATTCCTTGAAGTTGATTTCTATTTAAATGACCGTCTTTAAGACTGCAAGATAGAGATAAATATGTGCACATTTAGAGAGACATGGTTATGTTCTGCTTGTCATGTGAAAGAGTTCTACATCACACAGACAGGGGTAGGAAGTAGCAGCAGGAATTGAATTCTCAGCTTAGTACTTAATATTGTTTAAGGTTCTTCTAAATAACACTTTCTTAACATCCCATTAATGCTCATGTATCTTTTTCAGAAGAAAGTTTAGGTCACTTTCAGATTGACAGCCGTAGCGGTGAGTTAAGAACTACCAAAACTCTTGATTATTATAAAGAAAGGGGATTCTGCAAGGTATTGAGGGGTAATATAAATTTATAGTTACTAAATAGGGACATATAGATTGACAAGATGGAAAAACAGAATTGTTATTTTTTGGATAATGGAATCTAATGCTCTTCCTCTTTATGTAGAGAGATAATTGTAACAAATAATGGAATAAGTATATTAGATATATTGAAATATTTTTAAGATTGGAATGTTGGCTTTTTTGGTTTAAATATGAAAGGAATAATTAATCGAATATGTGTATTAAATATATAGAAATAAATGAAATGATATAGGAGGAGAGATGAAATGGAATTAACTTTAGGGTTTAGGGTTGTTTTACTGTTTGAATGAGTAGATTAATATGTCCTTTTTTGGCGGGGGGTGGAATTTAATGAAATTTAAAAGGAGATGCAGAATCTGATTTATATATGCTATGTAGTTTTAAAGGGATTATTAAATTTAATGTTTTAGGTAATAATGTTAAATGTTTTAACGAGATTTAAAAGGGGAGAAAATAAATGAATTTATAACTTAGAGGTGGCGCACTTATATTGAGATTTCAGGGGGGAAACCAATTTATAGAAGAAGTGTCTTTTTTTAAAATTAGAATTTAAGATGAAATATACAAATGTGACAGTTAAAAATACTAAAGTATAATGATTATGAAATTATCATAAGTGAATTAAATAATGAGATAAATATTTGGAGTAATACAATAAAATAGAAAATGTATAAAAGCACTGTTAAGATAAGGAATTGGATATAAATATTGAATATGTAACCATGGTCATATTTGCATGTATATGTGAAACCTGTAATCATGCTGTTCACTAAAAAGAGATGTTAAAATATGGATAATAAAACTTGTTTTTTTAAAAAAAAGAACTACCAAAGCTCTTTTATACAATTGGCATTCAAACTACCGAATGGTAATCACAGCAATTGACAAGGGAGATCCTTTTCTTCAAGGGGAAACAGTCATCAGTATTGAGGTATTGACTTAAGCATACAGTGTTTTTTGAGAAGTAGTACTTTTGAATAAGAAATGACACAGTTAAACAAACCAACTAAAAGAAACAGAAAGAATGACACTTTGGACATATGGATACCCTGTCCAGAGCATCATACTTTCAATCTCTTTTCATTGTTTCATCCTTTATTTATTTTAAAATAGAGGTGCTGCAGAATGTGGCTTGAATATTTCCTTCATTAAGAGAAATATATCCCTTTAAATAATACAATTACACAGCACATATGGAAAAATTAAAAATATAACTAAAAGCAGCAGAAAAATAATGATGCGCATCTTCGCTTCAGTGCCTTTCATTGGTGTGGTGGGACCACACTCTCAAAGATCCGTCAATCCTGAGCAAAGAAATACTAAGCTTGGACAAAAAATAAATTAGGTTTAACTTAAATTTAAGATCAAAGTAAACACATTCAGCTGATATTATTATTATCTACCTATCTTCTACAATAATTTTTCTTCTTCTGTCACATGTATTTACAATTGTTTGGGCAATTTGGAAGCTTCTGGGGTTTTTATCAAAGGTTTAAAAGAAATGCATAATATTCTAAAGCCACAGATGGTATATTATCAACTTACAGAATGATTCCTGCTAACTTCTTTGCACTCAGATCTCGCTGAATGTGAAAAGTTAATTGTGACTTAGTCAAAATATAGGTATTTTTATATATTTCTTAGGTTGATCCTTTAATAATCTTTGGGTGTGTTAATAAGGTTACTAAGTACCTGAGTGTTTCATTGGAATTTTTGTTGTCGCTTATAGTGCATTCAGTTATAACCAACCAAATGAAACTATACAAATAATAGGACAAAATTTGGTACGTTCTGTTGTTTAACATAAAGAGCAATGTTCTCTCTTGATCACAAAAAAAAAACACTGTATTTTTAAGTATAAATAATCTAATTTTAGTAATATTTAATTGTGACTTGATAACAAGAAAATTTTGTATCTAATGAAATAACATTTGTGGCTTAAACACAACAGAGAAAGTCACGCTGAACATTGTATAGGATGAAGATCGTTGTTAATAGTTCATGAAGAAGTGTGGATAGTTCTGTTGAACTAACCTTCTAACCCTGAAAAATGTCATAGTATCCAGGCTCTCAATAAGAAGATTGTTTCATTTAAACACCTGAATTTCTCTTGATTTTGCAATTAGTAGAATATTGTTTCTGGACTTATTTCTGAGTTACTACAGAAGTAGCAGAGTAACTTCTGCCACTGTACGAAGGATCATTTGCAAAATTAGTCAATAGATGGGAATCATTGATTATACATCATGGGTTCTATACTAACAAACACAAAAGTGCTTGGAAATATTAGAAAATGAGGCCATGCTAACCATCATGATATTATATATTATCTCCTATATAAGAATATTATTTTATGGGAATAATGAACTAAGGGTGTTCTGTTGTAATGTGAGTTGTGAGTTTCTAAGTGGAATCTTTTCAGCTGTGCAGGCTAATCTAGGCCTAACTCAAAAAGAGAGGACTTATGAAACAAATGGAAAGTTCAAGCTGATCGTGTTTAAATTTTCAAGACAGATTGGTCTTAATGAAATGAATGTTAAATCAGTCAATGAATTATTAATCATTCCCATTTCAAAAAAATATGTTACAAAATGCCATTAATAAACAAATACATTCTTTTCCTCCCTAGGTAATACCTCTTGCCAAAGGAATATCTTATTCTTCTCAATACATCAGACATTTTGCCATACCAGAAAATTTTAGATCTGTTCAGATCATGGGCTCTTTAAAAATCCCTGATCGGCGAGAAGGCGGAGTCTCGTCGCTGTGATACAGCTGCTATCTCGGGGCTCTGAGATAGCTGCTGATATCCCCGCTCCTGGTCGGTCCCCACGGACCTAAACCGTCCCGTAGAGACGGTGATAGTAAGGGGCGCGTTCTGTAGATCCCAGGGACATCGCAAGTCCCTGGTTGATCCAGAAGAAGCCCTTTTACCATCGGCGGGGAGGCAGCCATTAAGCTGCTGAAGTTGGGACAGCTCCGGAAGGAAGAGACAAAGAGAAAGTGTATCGGCTGGTGAGGATTCTTTTTTTTTTTTTACTTGGGACTTAAGGACACCCTAAAATGAGAAGGAATCTGTAAAATTTTTGACAGAATTTGACTTAGCGGCGATTTTTTCTTTAAGAATGTCAAAATGAGGCTTGGTTTTTTATTTTTACTTTTTTTTTCTCTTCACTGAACTTCTATTGCGATCTAGTTAATCAGACTGGTTTTTTCTTTTATATTTACTTGCTTTTTTCTCCTCTTTTTGACTGTTTATATTATATAAAATAGAGGCTCCCTTTAGTATCTTTTTTTTAAAAATATATATATGTTATGTCCCACCTTCTAAAATAAACAGTTAAGGCTGAAAGCAGCAGTCCTTGTAAAGAAAGGCAGCAAACAGGAAAATGTTATGTCCCACCTTTTAAAGTAAACAGATAAGGCTGAAAGCAACAGTCCTTGTAAAGAAAGGCAGCAAACAGGAATTTTCACAGATAGCTCCAATAAGTAAAAGTTCCAACGAACTAAATCCAAGACTCAACAAGATTCTTCAGATCAAAATCCTTCACAAAATAATTCCAATAAGTAGAAGTTCCAACGAATTAAATCCAAATCCCAACAAGATATTTCAGATCAAAATCCTCCAAACTGTGCTCTTCAGTTCTCCTTGCAAATAGACACTTTGTTCCGGACAAAGTGCAAAGTCATATCTCTCCCTTTATAGAGTAACTAATTAGTCTAATTGCTGGTCTGCTCTCCTACTGTATCCTCGTTGGTTCCTCCTTGTCAGGAGACGTCTTGTCCTGACATCTACCCAGCAATCATCCAAATTATCATCTTCTTCACCTGAAGATATCATTGGTTCCTCATTATCACCCGTCCCGGCTGACCACCTAATTGAAGGGTGGAGGAGTTTGAAGGTTCAAGCCGATCTTGCAAATCAAATGCATTCATCTCCTCCTCATCGTTAGAACTTGCTGATTCATATAAGTCCTCCTCGCTGGAGCTGTCATTCAAAAACCTGTAGCAGATGCCGGAATCACAACACTATCCCTCACCGCAGGGCCCTTCCCCCGGGTCTGGCGATCCGGATGCGGTTTCGAAGGGAAGCGTGCATGAAAGTCTCGAAGCAGATCCGAAGCATGAAGTGTAGACGCATCCGTCCAGGAACAAACCTCCGAGTCATCTACCCTCCTCCTGACCAAATACTGGAAGCGACCTTTGAGCCAACGGGAATCAAGGACGCCGACCACCGTATCGCCAACAACAGGCTCCTCAGAAGGCAATGATAACGGACCCGGTTCAGCAGAATCACGTAATCGACAAACAGAAGAATCAGGAATCAAAAGAGATCGATGAAAGACGGGGTGAATACGCATGGATCGTGGCAAAGTGAGGCGGTATGCCACGGGATTAATAACTGCCTCAATCGGGAACGGACCAATAAACCGATGATCAAGTTTTCTAATAGGCGATCGACCTTCAGATGTTTTGTAGATAGCCACACTTTATCACCCACAACTAACGGAGGTATATCTCGACGGGACCGATCTGCAAACCGCTTATAATCTTCTTTTGCCTTGTTCAATTGTTGTATCAGTAGACGGCGAACTGCGTAGTTCTTCCAAAAACTCGGGTCTCAGGAACCGGGAATCCATCATAGTTAATGGGAAGAAACGCGGATGATAACCCATATTTGCAAAAAATGGCGTGACACGGGTGGAGGTATGCTGTGAGTTGTTAAACGCGAATTCTGCTAACGGAGGTATTTCACCCAATCGTTTTGTCGCAAATTAACAAAACATCTCAAATATTGAGTAAGAATCCCAATCACCTTCTCCGTCCCGCCATCAGTTTCCGGATGGTGCGCTGACGCTAAACATACTTTCACTTGCAAAGCCGCCATTAACTGTTTCCAAAATTCTGCCGTAAACTGGACCCCACGATCAGAAACCACTCTATCAGGCAGTCCATGTAGACGGAAGATATGTTGCAAAAATAACTGAGCCGTAGTGCGGACGATGGTACTTCCGACAGGGAATGAAATGGGCCATTTTAGTCAACATATCCACTACCACAAGCACTGTTGTGAACCCCGATGAAGACGGTAAATGTGTCAGAAAGTCCATAGAGATCGCTCCCCATGGTCTACTTGGAGTCGGCAAGGGTTGCAAAAGTCCAGGAGGTGCACCGGATGCTGCTTTCGCTTGCCTACATTGAACGCAAGAAGCGACGTAAGAAGACACATCATGACGAACTCGAGGCCACCAAAAGTCCGAGTGACCAAATGCAAGGTCTTGTGTAATCCAAAATGACCAGCGGTGGGTTATCATGACATTGTGTCATGATGAGAGCCCTCAACGGTCTGGTAGGCACATATAATAAACCCCGATATCGAAGCAGATCATCTTCAAAAGACCATGGAGAAGTTGGGCCAATGTCCTCCCGTCTCTGCTGCGTCCACGCATCCAAACGTTGCGCCTCTCGTAGTTGGGCCCGTAAATCTACCGGTTCCTGCAGTACGGCTAGAGATTCCGGTGGTAACACTGTCCGTAAAGGAAGAGGATCTTCGGCACAAGTATACTCCGGTTTCCGAGATAATGCATCCGCCCTCCGGTTCTGACCACTTGGACGTAAGTAACCGAGAAATTAAATCTGGCAAAAAAATAACGACCAACGAATCTGCCTTTGATTCAATTTCCTAGCCGTGGTCAAATGTTCCAGGTTCCTATGATCTGTCCGAACCTCCACCTTGTGTCAAGCTCCCTCCAAATGATGTCTCCAAGTCTCAAAAGCAACCTTAATAGCTAACAACTCTTTTTCCCAAATGGTATAGTTGCGTTCCGAAGCTGTAAGCTTCCTAGAATAATAAGCGCAAGGAAACAAAAGAGCACCATCCTCCGAAGCTTGTAACAGCACTGCTCGATAGCGACATTAGAAGCATCTGTCTCGACCACAAATGGGCGATCCGGATCAGGATGCTTCAATATGGGTTCAGTTATAAATGCTTTTTCAAAGTGTCAAAAGCCTGTTGTTGTGGAGGCCCCACACAAATGGAACCTTCTTACAAAGAAGCTGGGTTATGGGATCCATTATCTTCGCAAAACCTGGAATGAAAGTCCGATAATAGTTGGCAAATCCTAAAAGTCGTTGCACATCTTTAACCCGACAAGGAGCTTCCCAACTACACAACGCCTCAACCTTTTTGGGGTCCATAGCAATGCCCACAGGAGAAATAATGTGTCCCAAGAATTCGATAGACGACTGAAAAAAAGAAACATTTTTCTAATTTAGCATAAAGTTTATGTTCCTGAAGACGCTGAAGCACTTGACGCACCTGCTGAAGATGTTGCTCTTTAGATTTTGAATAAATCAAAATGTCGTCCAAATATATGACAACAAACTTATCCAACATGTCTCGAAAGATATCGTTCATTAAATGTTGAAATACAGCAGGAGCGTTGGTCAAACCAAATGGCATAACGGTGTACTCGAAATGACCATAACGAGTGCCAAAAGCCGTCTTCCACTCGTCTCCCTTACGCATCCGAACCAAATTGTAAGCTCCACGTAAGTCAAGTTTCATGAAAATTGTAGCTTCCCGTAACCGCTCCAACAATTCGAGATGAGCGGTAAAGGATAGCTATTTCTCACAGTGATAGCATTTAAGCGTCTATAGTCACAACAAAGACGAAGTTCTCCCGACTTCTTCTTGACAAAGAGAACGGGTGCTGAAAGAGGGGATGACGAAGGTCGAATAAATCCCGAGCTAGATTTTTATTCAAAAATTCTCGAAGTGCAACTAGTTCAGGCTCAGACAAAGAATACAACCTCCCCTTTGGTAATGGAGCGTCCGGTATCAAATCCACGGGACAGTCGTAAACACGATGTGGTGGTAATTGATCTGCCTCCTGTTCACTGAAAACATCGGGAAATCCAACAGCTCTGAAGGAATCGAGGCAGCAGAAGCGACAATATGTTGGCCTGCGCAGACATGTCTCAGGTGGTCCACACATTGCAGGCTTGGAAAAGAAACAGCGTTCTGCGCCCAAGCCACCAACGGATCGTGTAGACGCAGCCAGGATACTCCGAGCACCAAAGGAAGATGGAGGTTCAGAAGTGATATAAAAACTTATCGCCTCCTCGTGATCCCCAATACGCATACGCAGTGGTTGGGTGGCAAGCGAATAGGTCCCGACTTGAGTTCGCGCCCATCTACGGTTTCCACCTGCATGGGGGATTCACAGGCACTAAAGGAACTTTGAAATGTTTTACAAAATCATAATCCATAAAGCAAGTCGTAGCCCCTGAATCCACCAGTGCCACGGCAGGGATTCCTCCTTCCGAGATTGCAAGAATATGCGAGTGTCCAAAAGTAAATGTCGAGGAGGGCCAGAATTAACTTCAGCAATTTGAGATGAAAGTGAATACTGTGCCCGACCTAGGGTTTCCTGAGGTCGGGCCTACCCGTTTCCCGACGGACCACCAATGGGTTTTGATACAGGTCCACGAGTCCCCTTCCGAGTGCAAGAATTTGCAAAATGTCCCGAACCCCGCAATAAAGGCACAAACCTTCCTGAAATCTTCTCGATCATTCCTGAACTGTTAAACGAGGGCGGAGTGCACCTATCTCCATCGGCTCCTCTGCTGGAATTCTGGATTGGAAAACCCTCATAGACGGGGTGCGTGAACGAGGAAACACAGGTGGCTCTGCAACGGTCCGTTTACACTCACGATGTTGTAGGCGAGCTTCAATACGTAAGCATTGAGTAATCAATGTGTCCAAAGTTGAAGCACGCTCTGCATGAATTAGTTCATCCTTGATAATGTCGGACAAACCCTCTTGGAATGCTGCCATGTGAGCTGGTTCATTCCAGGTGGAGTCCATACACAACAAGCGAAATTCTGCAACGTATTCTTGCAATGAGTGTTTACCTTGAATAATATCCCTCAATTTTCTGTCCACAGTTTGAGATTTAATTGGATTCTCAAACATAACGTTCATCTGTTGAATAAACCCTGGAAATCGTCCAGTAATGGACTATCTTGTACTAATAAGGAGTAGCCCATTTGGCAGCCTGCCCGGTTAACAAACTAATAATAAAGCCAATTTTAACTCGATCGGTTGGAAAATCCTCCGGCCTCACAGAAAAATACAATTGGCACTGACCCAAAAATGTTGAAAACATGTCCGTTTGCCCAGAAAATTTATCTGGCATAGCTATCGAATTTTTCTCACAGGGGGTGCAGGGGAACTCCAGCTGCAGCTGAAACAGTTTGAGAATTGGCAACGAACGATAATAATTGTGTTACCTGATTTTGAAGGGATACGTTGCTCTGAAGTAATTGATTTATTTGCATCTGTTGCTGCTCCACCAATTGTTGCATTTGAGTTGAATCCATCGTTGCAAAGATGGTCTATTTGGTCCGGAACAAAAATGTTATGTCCCACCTTCTAAAATAAACAGTTAAGGCTGAAAGCAGCAGTCCTTGTAAAGAAAGGCAGCAAACAGGAAAATGTTATGTCCCACCTTTTAAAGTAAACAGATAAGGCTGAAAGCAACAGTCCTTGTAAAGAAAGGCAGCAAACAGGAATTTTCACAGATAGCTCCAATAAGTAAAAGTTCCAACGAACTAAATCCAAGACTCAACAAGATTCTTCAGATCAAAATCCTTCACAAAATAATTCCATATATGCTGATTCATATAAGTCCTCCTCGCTGGAGCTGTCATTCAAAAAACCTGTAGCAGATGCCGGAATCACAACACATATATATATATACATAAACATATATATATATACTCTTTCTTTTTTTAAGGCTTTTTTAGGGAGGAAAAGGGGGAGAGGTTTTAAGAAACTTTGCAACACTGCCAACTAGAGGCTTGAAAAGATTTTATTTGAAGTTGAGAGCTGGGAAAAGAAATTCTTTTCAAGGCTACTGGAAGTGATAAGATAGAGGGAAGAGTGCTGGAAGATGTTTATACAGGTGCTCTTTGGGACTTCTATTATCAACTGAATATTTGAAGCTTGGCCTTGAAATTTGTGGAGAAGCCAAATAAAAGCCTTGGATAAATAAAAGGCAGTGTGTGCTTTCTTTTTTTATTTTTTATTAAGTTGGTTTATCCCTCTCCTCTAACCACACAATATTTTGTAATATTGGTATATTTATTTTTTATTTTACCTTATTTTTTTATTTATTTTTTTAAAGGAGAAGCCTCGGAATATTTGCTTTTCGTTTTTATTTTATTTTTTACTGGAATATTTGCCTCTTTATCTCTACTTTAGACTTGTTTTTACGGCTATTTTCCATTTTTTGAGGTCTTTTAATTGGATTAAGGTGAGAAGGGCCTCCCTAATTGGGAGCTGCAAATTTAATGTGGGCTAAAGAATGGATAACGTTAAGAAAGACCAGATTGTTGGCATTAGAAGGACATGATTTATTATTGGGTTGGCATGCTTTTTTATGGTATAAGGGAACTAAATCACAGGGTTACTTTAGAAGGCATTATATACGGGAATCGTTATGGTTGAATTGGGAGAAAACTAAGAAACAATGTTATTTGAAAATCCCAGTTTGGTTATCAACTATTGAAGCTTTTTCTTATCCTATAACCTATAAGAAGGAACAAACAGTTAGATATGGGGAATTATTAGATGAAAAGGGTGAACTTAAAATGATGCAAAACTTAGAAGAACAAGGCATAAAGATGAATTGGTTTTCATATGCGCAAATACATTCAAGGTATCTTAAAGATTCTAAAATGGAAGGATTCTATGATAAATTGACTGATTTAGATAGGATTTTGACAGGTACTGATGAAAAAGTGATTAAAAAATTATATAATTATTTGTTGGAAATTAAATTAGAGGAAGAGCAGGTTAAAGAAACAATGATTGCTTGGGGGGAAGAATTTTGGATATGGGATTGATTTAGAGAAATGGCAAAAATTGTGGTCTCAAAATTATAAAATGACAATGTCAACAGCATATAAAGAAAATTTGTATAAGATGTTTTACAGGTGGCATTTTCCCCCGACAAGAATAGCAAGAATGTTCAAGAATAAATCTGAAAAGTGCTGGAAATGTCAACAGATACCTGGCTCATACTACCATATGTGGTGGACTTGTGAGGATGCTAGAAAATATTGGACTAGAATTCGCATATGGTTGGAAAAAATGACAAAGAAACATATAGATTTGAAAACAGAGATTTTTTTATTGGGAATCTTACCTGATACATATAATAAAAACTTAAAGTATTTGATTGTAAATGTATTAACAGCGGCTAGGATTGTATTTGCTAAAAATTGGAAGAATGAGAAAATACCTTCAGAAGAAGAAGTTATTAAGAAAATATTGGAATGTGCAGAAATGAGTAGATTGACATTTGAAATTAGAGAACAAGAAGATAAACAATTTTATGAAATTTGGGATCTTTTTTATCAATGGTTGGATAATACAATATAATAATAAAATATTTAGAGATTTAGGAAATAATGAATATACATTTTTTGGGGGTTGAGTAATACTTTTATAATACTTTATTAAGATAGATTTGGTATGATTTTATGATTTGTTGGGGAAAAATTAACTAAACTATAGTTATCTCGCTTAAGTATGAATTAGTTAAATTATAGTCAAATGATTGTTTAATAATGATATTAGGATATATAATTGTTGATTGATAATATGAGTTATTATGTAATATAATTATTATAATGACTATGAAATGAATGCACAAAAAGGAGTGGTAAACCAACCGATACACTGTCTGTAAATTTATGAAGGATGATGATGTTTTTATGTTATGTTTTATGTTTTATGTGTTTTTTGGTTTGTTGTTAAAATCAATAAAACTAAAAAAAAAAAAAAAATCCCTGATCGAGCCCATGATCTGAGCAGGTCTAAAATTTTCTGTTATGGCAAAATGTCTGATGTATTGAGAAGAATGGGCTCTTTAAAAATCCCTGATTGGGACTTCTGGTGACGAGACATGGGCGAATGGAGGTGCTGAAGCTCGCTCTGGGTTTCACGCTATCTCCTCTTGCTGTTGGAGTGACCCTTAGGGGTGCACGCATCTTGTAGAGAAGCGTGCCAGTGTGGGGAGACTCAAGTTGCGGTGTGGAAAAGGCGATTCTCATCGCGACCTAGAGAAACCCTGTGGAGACCGACAACAAGAGATTGTCAGCAATGGCGGTCCTAAAGCCTTGATCGTTACACACAAGAGGAAGCGAGTGAGTGACAGACTGTGGTGAATGAAGAGTGTGAGTGAAATAATTTGTGATCCTGATTGAGCATTGAATATTGGAGAATCTTAGTTGGAGCGAAGCCTGAAAACAGCGGCCAAAGCAGATACGAGTAGCAGCGAAAGTGAAAGGTCTCGTGAGACAGAAGAGGGTAAGGATGCGAGCACTCAGACAGAGAAGATAAGAGAATCAGAGGGATCTGAGAGACTGATAATAATTTGGGGGAGAGAAAAGAAGAAGAAAGAAAGAAAAACAATTTAAGGGAACTTTGAAGGATTTGAATTGTGGACTTTGGTGAAAATTGGAAGGACGAACTTGAGACAGGGGGAGACTTGAAGTAAGGAATTAAACTACAACTTTAAATATTCCATGAATGAAACTGAACAATTTACTGGTCTCTTTTTGGGTTATTGGACTGGTGCTGTAGTAAGTGGAGAAGATTTATTAAAGAAAGAGACTATTTGAATCTAAAAATTGACTTGTAAAACTTTTAAACAAAAGGAGAAACGGCTACAGCGGAAAGTGTGGTGAGACAGTGAAATCAGAGACATTATTCAGCAACTCTGTACTTCCGGTGCGCTCGGTGAAGGAATCTCGAAGAACTGAACTGTCAGCCTTCAAGATTTTTCTCCCTTTGCTTTGCATCTTTTGGCTGTCATAAGTAACGGGAAGGAGGGGGGAATGGTTATGGGAAGTGAACTGAAGGTGTTACAAACTAGAACTGTGTAAGCTGGGGGGGGGTACATTCTTGCTTAGGTTTCTTTCCTATACTATGTGCAGCTGCAACCCTTTATCAAACTATGTCAAGGTCAACGGACAGAAGCCTCATCACCACCTGGAGGTGCCCACATGATGATATACACAACTTTTAATTGGATGAGCCAATTGAACTATTGGGGGTGGGAACATTACTTTGTATATGTGATTTATGCCCCCATTTTCTCAGATTCAGAATTCTTTTGTTGCTACCACTTGATTTCCAGTAAAAGATATCTTTTCTCTGATTAAAGGAGCCTAAGTATTTCTTTCTTGGATTTTGAATGGAGCACCAGCTGACATGAACAATCATATTAAGACACTTTAAGCTTTTAAATTTTGCGGATTGCAATAATTATTTCTTGACACCAACTCAACTGATTTTTGAATGTGGTAAATGTAATTTATATATGATTTAATTGATACATTAGTAAATATTGAAATTTATATTTGGTTATAATACACACATAAAAAGGGAGGTGATAATTAATTAATTATTTAGTTATAGATATTTGATTATAGGCATTGATTAGATTGAATTAAATTATTAATTGTGATTACTGCAGATTAACTAATTAATTGTATAGCAAGGTTGATATATCTTTACTTAGATTTGCAAGTATTTGAAATATTATTTCATAACACTATTTTGAGATTTGGGATTCTATAGCACTTATAGATATACAGGACAATAGTATTTAAATTTAAATAGAGGAAATTGATATATTATTAAGATCTACAAATATTTGATTTAGAAATTAGCTGTAAAAGTGTTCTGGAGAATATATATATTGATAAGAGAGGTTAATCCTGTAACATATCATATTATTTAGCGTAGTGGCCATTTATAGTTGATATTTCTTAATAGTGAATGTTAATTTGGGACAACATATTTAATATAATACAAAAACAAAAACAAATTTACAAGAAATGACCTCTGTCACTAACACAACGCTTAAAACTGGAAAGAAGACTTCTTCAATACAAACAACTCCAATGCCATCAACCTCAGTGATGGCACAAAAGACAATTGAAGAAGCTCTACCTGGAGAAAAACAACCTACCATCACAAAAGCCAATATTCAATCAACCCTTCTTACTTTACAAGAGTCCATGTTGAAGCTTCAGGAAATAATGGTGAAAAATCATACCAAAACAAGAGCTGACGCAAATGAACTAAAAGAAGAGATGAGAAACTTAAAGGCAGAAATGAAATTAGACATCTTAAAGTTGGATCAAAAAATTGAAATAATACAGCAAGCACTAGAAAGGAATGAATCAACAATAAAGGAGTTTGAGAAAAGAACGGAACAAACGGAAAAGAAGCTGGAAATGGTTGGTGAGCAATTAAGAAATGTGAGTAAAGAAATGGATGACTCCTTGGTATATCTGGAAATGGACAAGGCTGCAGCATATCTGAGATTCCAAAATATAATGGAATCTAAAGAAGAGGACTTAGAACAAGTGATGGCAGAAATATTAGAAGACCTATTGGAAAAAGATAAGGACAATATTCTGAAAGAGTTAGATGAAGTATATAGAGTGAGCACAAATTACGCAAGATGACATAAACATCCAAAAGAGGCCCCTGTGAGATTTGCCAGAAGGAAAGTTCAAGATATTATATACAAAATTTCTAGAGAAGAAACAATTACATACTAAGGAAAAGAAATCTTGGTGCTTAAACAAATCCCAAGAAGAGTGAGAGAGCAGAGGCGAGATTATAAATTCTTGATGAACCAATTAAACCCAAAAGGTATCATATTCAGATGGTTAATCCCAGAGGGAATGCTAATCACTTGAGAAGAAAGAAAAATTAAAGTGGAAAAAGCCCAAGAATTCTATGAACGATTGATAGGCCATGAAGAATCAAGTAGTAGAGATGAATCAGAAATGAATTTGCAAGACGACCAAGACTATCAAAATAATAGAGATTGGAATCATAGGAATTTGAAAAACAAACAACATAAAAAGAGAGAAGAACCGAAGAAGCACAATCAGCCACAAAGAGAGATAGGAGTAACTACAAGACAAAGAGCAAGGGTCAATTAGGTGATAGATGAAGAAAAGAAAATACTATCAATTAATATAAATGGCCTAAACTCTAGGATAAAAAGGGAAAGAATATTAACCAAATTAATTAAACAAAATGCAGATATAATATGTTTACAGGAAACTCATATAAGGAAGGAAGAAGAAAAGTATCTAGAATGCCTCAAGCTAGGGAATTTGTATACGTTGCCAGCAGATTTTAGGAAAAAGAAAGGGATAGCAGTATATGTGAAAGATGATATGAAAGCAGAGCCAGTTTGGATAGACCCCAATGAAAGAATTCTGGTGTTACAAATTCGGATTAAATCAATTCCAATTGTACTAGTGGTAATTTATGCCCCTAATGATAACCAAAAGGTATTTTTTAAACAATTATATGGGAAATTAGTGGAATTAGATAAAAGGAATGTCTGCATCTTGGGGGATTTCAATGCTATTGTGGACCACCAGAAATGAATGTTCTGACTCAAACCCTTTTCCAATAAGACAAACAATAACCGAAGGAAACAGAGTCTTACGAATCCCCGGTTAAAAGGCTGCTGCAAACTAATTAACTTTGATAAGCACAAACCTTGCCAAAACTGTATGAGACTGCCAAGAATCACAGATAAGAAATATTTCACAACACAAGAGTCTTCAAATACCTACTTAAGATACTGTAATGTCCACGAGGCTGAGTTTCAAAACATCTTTGTTTCCTGCAAAGAATGTTGGCTTCACAGCTAGCTTTTTTTTTTTTAACAGACTATATAACTTTATTTGTTTATTTTGATTAGGCTAAGATAAATTTGTACACTGAAATTTCAAAAAGACCTCAGGCATGCACATGAACCTTGTTAGAGGTTGTTCTACATGGTATTCTCTTTTTTTCCATTGGAATTTCCCCAAACATTTATAACCCATAGTTTTTTTCTGTACATAGAGCCTAAACCATGACAACCTATGATTATGTCAAATTTACATTGGGTAAAATCAAGCATAAGAATAGTAATAGTATTACTAGTAATACTAGTAATAGTAATAGTATTACTAGTAATACTAGTAATAGTAATTCACACCTGGCTTTTATCTTCTTGAAGGAGGGGCCATTACCTTGCAACCTTACTCCCAAGTCACCCGTGCTATTGCAGCTGCTCTTTCCTGTGACAAATCCTGTGCACGTGTGCACTTGGCACAGGCTCCTTGGGAACCTCCTCATCGCTACTGCCAGCCCCCACAATCTCTGAAGGCAGCAGTCCATTCCCTAATGGTCCTGGCCCCTCATCTGAGTCCTCGCTCTCCTCAGCTGTCCGCACCTGCTGCCAGCTAACCACAACAATGAGTGGCTTTAACTGTAGACTACCTGTCCTATAAGAATATGGGCTGCTGCTTTTGCACCAGCTGAACTTTTGGGATAATCTTTCAAGACAGTTTTTTGAAAAGTACTGAAAAGTAAATTGCAGTAAATCCATTTGGAACACCTTTGGTGGTTCCTGCTGTAGATAAGACTAGAACTGGCACGCTTGCCAAAGCTAGGTACTATACAACTTTTATACTGTGCACACCAAAATTTTATTTCTAGATATCATTTAAGAAAAATGTTGGGTCTACTTGTTATTCTTAATAGGGATAAAATATTAGGGAAATGTTTTGAAAAACTCAGAAGATGTAAGTTCAATCAGCATTGCTTCAATGATAATTGAGTAGCAAAGTTTAATGGAATGCAAAAGGAACGTTCTCACCTTAACATATAACATGGTTATATTTGTTAAATTAGACTGTACAGGTAGTCCTCGAGTTATGACCACAATTGAACCCGACATGTATGTTGCTAAGTGAGAAATTTGTTAAGTGGTTTTGCCCCATTTTACGACTTTTCTCACTGCATTTGTTAAGTGAATCATCGCGGTTCTTAAATTAGGATTATGGTTGTTAAGTGAATCTGGCTTCCCAATTGCTTTGCTTGTCAGAAGGTCACAAAAAGGGATCACAGGACCCCAGGACACTGCAACTGTCATAAATGTGAGTCAGTTGTCAAGCATCCAAATGTAAATCAAGTGACCATGGGGATGCCGCAATAGTCATGAGTGTGAAAAATGGTCATAAGTTAGTTTTTTCAGTGCCGTTGTAACTTTGGACAGTCACTAAATGAACTGTTGTAACTCGAGGATTACCTGCAATTACAATTTCTCAATATTTGTTCCTAAGGATACAGGATATTGCCTTATTCCAGCTCAAAATATTTGCCTAATCAAGGATGGGATCCCTCCGGTTCGGTCCGTTTCTATAGAACCGGTAGCTCCAAAGAGCAGCTGACACCGAACCAGTTTGCTGGGATGAGGGTTTGGTCTGCTGTTTGGTCCACCTGGGCTCTAGGCTGTCCTTTAGTGGCCGCATTTTTCATCCTCAGCTGCTTTGCGTGACACAGCTGAGTGCCGCTCGTCAGCTGGAGAAAGTAAATGGTTGCCGGAGCTGGTAGTGCGCATGCGCTCCCCAAACCAGTTACGCCGGTCGGATCCCACCCCTATGCCTAATACTTTATATAGCCTTGCAAAGTCCTTATTATATCTTACCTTTTCAGGTGGCTTTCAAATTGGAACTTGAACTTCTGCATTTCTTTACTATTTATCTGAAAAGTACTGGTTAAATCAAAAATATTTGCAGGGTCAGAATTGTGTGTTTGGAGTTGCTACATACTAAACTTATAAAGTTCTGCATTGTGAATCTATGCCATTGAAGTGTACATCATTGAGGCCTTTCTCTACTATGTTACTTCTCAAAAAATGGGTCAAGAACTTGTTGAGGAGGCCTTTGGAAGTGGCAGCAGAACTTCACGATGCAGTTATGTCTTAAGGCAATTTATCCCATTTTCCCCCAGCAGCCAAGTTGGAAAAGTCTCTGCTATAGATTTTAATTAAATGATTAAAGGCAGGTGTCCCAGATTGAAAATTATCCCATTGGACTGCTGATCCATGCTCTTTTTAAAGTTATAGATTAATCAGTATACATTATTACACAGATGCATTCATTCCATCTGTCCAGAATGGGGCAGTATAATACCACTTTTAATTACTTTTTTTATTAAAGAAGGAAAGAAATTATGGGCAGTTGCAATTCAAATACTAATTTCAAAAAGCTTTTTTATTTATTTTTTAAAATCAAATGCTACATTAAATGCAGAAGGAAAAAGGTATCAATGTCACTTTTTTTCTAAATGAAAATAATTCTACACTCAAGTTACAGCTCCTGAACGTACATATACACCCATCTAATTTGCATTTCAAATTCTCAGATATAAATGGTAGGAGGGAGGGAGAGAGAGACTGTAGCTAGCTAGCTAGCTAGACAGACAGACAGACAAAATATAAAAATACAAGCATTAGAATGGTAGAACATGAAATGTGACAGAGTTCCCTTAAGAATTAGGAAAATTAGTTTATCAAATGTTATGCTTCTATAATTATAGTATATGTTGCTAGCTGTAGTATATGTTACACTTGCCAATTTATTTCCCTGAATTTCAGTCAACTGTGTTAATGTATTAAAAAGCCAGTTGTCATTACAAATCTTATTCTAGAAAGCAAGTTCTAGAAGTTATGAGGCATTTGGAAATCTTCTAATCCAACCCCTTGTTCAAGCATGAGAATATATATATGACAGAAATATCCTTAATTTTTACCTCTCACCTGAGAAAATACCTAAACTCTCTAATGATAGCTTGTAAAGAATAATGTGGAATATTGTAGCTGAGGCAAAGTTAAAAGCTATATATCTTAATTTTTCTTAACAAAAGGCTACATTATTCAAAAAATGAGATTTCACTGTCTCTTTTTTGTAACCCTGTTTTCTGTTCTATCCAGCAAGTTGAACTCAAAACTGAAGAGAATCAATGCTGTTCTTACAAAATGGTCTAGGCTTCTAGCATGAGAAATTGTAAAGTGGGCCTAAAGTATACATAAATAAAAGCCAGTTTTGAACTTTAGAAAGGATTTTTTTAGTTCAGTGTAAAAAAGACCCTTTTCCACAGGACATTCTTTACAGATATTAAAGTATCTGATTTTTCATAAGCGGAAATCTAATGGCATAGAGTTGAGTTCAGTTTCCAAGTCAACAATTGTTGTTCAAGGAAACGTAGCTTTTCTCTCCTTGATTGCTATCTCAGTCCTTTCTTTGTTCCAAAATTCACAAAGACAATCCTGTGTCTGCCCTTTTGTGTTCCTTCTGTAAAAAGAAATAGGGTTTCTACATAAAGCATTATCCACACACGTATTTTGCAGAGAAGTACATTAAAAAGAGAAACTGGTTGACCACTGTGTGGATCATGTCTTACTCTATGGACCAACAGATGATTCAAGGGACCAGGAAATGGAGGCAACAAAGAAGTACATCGAACATGTAAACAAGCTAAATACATTACTAACATGGGCTGCATCCTGCCCATACCCTTTTATCTTTCTTGGTGATTTCAATCTACCTCATATTGACTGGACCGTAAATGATTGTACAACTGAAATCATACACACAACCTTCTACAATGCTATTACAAATCTGGGACTGGAACAACTAGTAACCAACAACACTAGACTAAACAACTGCCTCGATCTCATCTTCTGCAATAGTTTGAATTTAATTTACGGAATACAAACTAAAGAACCCTTTTCAGTAGTGACCACAATATGATTGACTTTTGTCTCAACATACGTCCACACAAAAATCACCACAATGATGTAATCCCCAATTGTAACTTCAAAAAGGCAACTATGATTTTATAGACAACGATCTCTCATCCCTTGATTGGCAATCTCTATTCACTGGATGCAATACTGTTGAAGACCATTACAACATATTTTTACTTGAAGTCAAAAGAGTCATCAAACTATATGTACCAACAACAACTCCCAAAACAAAACAAAAAAGCAGATTACCCATAACAATAAGGAAACTTCAATCCAAAAGAGATCACTCTGGCGGAAAAACAAATCTGGTCACGTTGCCAATTTCAAAAACCGATACAAAAATTTATGCCACCAGATAAAGACCGAATGCACCAATTATCACATTAAACAAGAGGAAAACCTTCTAAGCACCAATTCCACCCGTGCTTTTTACAATTTTGTAAACAAAAAACTAAAGACTCAAGGTCCATCCCTCCCATGATAGGACCTGATGGTAAAGACTTCTACGACGACACCATTAAAGCCAACATCTTTAACACATTCTTCGGCTCAGTATTTGTAAACAGCAATGGATCATGCCCAGTATTTCCTAGCCGTACCACAGATAACAACAATGATCTAATACATATCGATTTCACAGAAGACAATGTTGAAAAAGCACTACGCAATCTAAAACCATCCCTATCTATTGGACCGGATGGAATATGTGCCTACTTCTTAAAAAAAGCTATCCACTGCCATAGCCAAACCTCTAAGCATAATCTTTGAAAAATCTTTCAGGACCAGCTCCTTGCCTAACCTATGGTCACAAGCCACAGTCATCCCCATCTTCAAAAAGGGAGACCCAAGCCTAGTTGAAAATTACAGGCCAATCTCCTTATGCTGCGTCACCTGTAAAGTCATGGAATCAATTATTAACCAATCCATCATCCTCCACTTAGAGACAAATAACCTACTCTCCAATAAACAATTTGGTTTCAGAAAAAAACTATCCTGTAATCTGCAACTCTTACAGTGCAAAAACATATGGACGACACAACTCGACCAGGGCAAAGCAATAGACGCAATCTACATAGACTTCTGTAAAGCCTTTGATTCAGTGGTACACGACAAACTACTCCTAAAAATAAAATCCTATGGTATCTCTGGACAACTGAATAACTGGATCGAAGCATTCCTGTCAAACAGACAACAAATGGTCAAAATTGGGAGCGTCCTATCAAATCCAGTACCTGTCAATAGTGGTGTCCCCCAAGGCAGTGTTCTAGGACCAACTCTCTTCATACTCTACATAAATGACCTCTGTGATCATATTAAGAGCAATTGCGTTCTCTTCGCTGATGATGTAAAGCTGTTCAATACCACAGACAATACTGCTACCCTACAAAAAGATCTTGACTATGTATCAGAATGGTCAAACAAATGGCAACTTCAAATCTCAACAAATAAATGCTCTGTCTTACATATTGGCAAAAAAATCAGAAAATAAAATACAAGCTGAATAGTCAAGATCTTGTTGATGACCCAAGCTCTGTAAAGGACCTTGGAATACTCACCTCTAATGATCTAAGTGCTAGAGCCCACTGCAACTACATAGCCAAAAAGGCATTAAGAGTTGTTAACCTAATCATACGTAGGTTTTTCTCTGGTAATATCACACTACTAACCAGAGCATACAAAACATTTGCTAGACCAATACTCAAATACAGTTCATCAGTCTGGAACCCACATACGTATCTGATATTAGCACAATTGAGAAAGTCCAGAAATATTTCACAAGAAGAGTTCTCCACTCCTCTACTCGTTGTAGAATACCTTATGCCACCAGACTTGAAATTCTAGAACTAGAAAACCTTGAATTACGCCGTCTTAGGTCTGACTTAAGCATGGTATATAAAATCATACATTGCAATGTCCTACCTGTCAATGAATACTTCAGCTTCAACCATAACAACACAAGAGCACACAATAGATACAAACTCAAAGTTAACCGCACCAAACTTGATTGCAGGAAATACGACTTCAGCAATAGAGTGGTCAATGTCTGGAATACTCTACCCGACTCTGTAGTTTCTTCCCCAAACCCCAAAAACTTTAACCTTAGACTGTCTACTATTGACCTCACCCCTTTCCTAAGAGGTCTGTAGGGCGTGCATAAGTGCACCAACGTGCCTACCGTCCCTGTCCTATTGTTTCTCTTATTCTTTTATTTTTCTTATATGTACCCATTTCATGTATTCACAACTATGTATACACTTATACTTATTATCTTGTAAACAATTGGCAAATCAAATAAATAAATAAATAAATAAGTTGTAGATAGCCAACTCTCTCATCATGAAATCTTCCCCACATTGCAAACAACACAGTTGGAGAGAGAAAAAGTATACTTAGCATAACTCACAGGAAGCACTGAATTAGAAATAAACCACAAATATCCCAGGTTTCTTTTCCCAAAAATCAGATGGGGCTCCTCCGTCTCCTTTCTTTCCTAAGTATAATATAGTGTCAGTTTGCATACAGTGTGCATTTCTGCCTTGTCTTGAATGCAATCTATAATTTCAGGCATCATTTCAGAACCTCATAAACTGGCTCCTTATTTTTACTGTGGCAACAATAGAAGTATGAATATATTGCTGATTTTTTTAATGGTAGATTCTTATCTTAGCCAGTATTCTGGCAAAACACTGATGCACCCTGACTAGGACTTTAGACTGTTCTTCATGTGTGAATTTTTTAATATGAAAAATATAGAGTCACAGAAGTAATTTATCTATTGTTCATGGTATATCTTCTTGGCCTCCAAGGGCAACAGAATTGTTGTTTTTTTCTCCATAAACATTTTGATTGTCACTTACAGAACATCTTGGAATTTGTTCAGAAGAAGAAAATGTCTGACTTTCATCGTATTTATGCCAAGAATTAATTTTACTTAGATCTGGGTCTATAGCAGTTTTGACAATAACACCACAATTATTATTACAGTTGGTTGCACAGTCAGAAAGATGTTTAGACTTGGAATAAAGGACTATTTTTGTCCAGCTGTCAAGTACTTTCGAGGACCTGGGATAACCAGATGTTGTTTAATAATATTAAAGTCATCACCGAATGTAAGCTGTTTCAAGGAAGGCTGCCTTTTGTAATTGACTGATGGTGATTTTGTAAAGGTCAATAGTGTTCAATTAGTGCGCTGGATGTTTTGGAATTGCACACAAAATGCCCAATATTATTGCCACTCTCTTTGTTTCCTTTGTTGTCATAGTTCTTCCATTTGCAGGTTTTTTGAATTTTGTGCTTTTCTGATCTATTCTGCTGTTTTCAGGTTTTGCATTCCCACTGTCCAGATTTATTTTGTCTTTCTTATCAACATTGCTAAGTCTGGGGTGTCGGGTGGCAGATGCTTGTCAGGTTGAAATCTAAAGTCCCAGAGCATTTTAGATAACTCATTTTTTATTACTTTGTCTATTTTATTTCACCAATTCTTGCTTGCGGGCAAATTCTTGCATGGGGCAAGACAGAAAGCTTTCTGATAGTTAGGTGTGACTAGTTGTGTGAAGCAGCTGGCTGCAGTAACAATGTGGAATATGTGTAGTGGTGACAGGAAGATCCCTGGATCTGTTTGACTTTCTGTATCCTTTAACCTTTGCTTCAGGGATTCATATTCCATCTTAAGCGATGTGGAGGGAGGGTAGCTTAAATTTGAAAGACAATTCCACAGCCTTGATCCATGTGGATTGGAAGTTATCCCGAGGATCAGTGGTGCTAAGCCTTGGCGAAAGAAGTTGAGCTTTAAGCAAAGGTTTATAGAAGCTAGAGCCTCTGGACTCAACTTTAATCATGCCTGTCTCCAGTCGTAGGTGTAAGTTTAATACACAGTGCGGTATCTGGAGAACTGCTCTGATGAATTTAGACTGTACTTTTTCCAGAGAGGTGAAACATAAACCTGGAGGCCCAACCAAAGTCCCATGAAGGAACTGGGCTAGAGATTTAGCTTGAGAAACTTCAGTTGGAACATAATATCTTCCCTTGATTTGGAAAAAAATAAGGATAGCATTAGAAGATCTTTGGCCAGTAGTAGCCACATATGCCCAGGGGCTTGAGCCAGTGGCATGTATGATTATTCTTAAATATTAAAAGCTAGTCACTTATTCTATTTTGTGGCCATCAGTGCTCTATAAATGGAGTTTTGGCAAAAGCCATAATCTTGGTTTTCTGACACTAGCTAGGATGGATACTTACTTACTTTTCTATTTATGTAGCCTATATGGATCTTGATGTTCCCTTATTTCTTGGGAAACTAATAAAATACTTATTCTTATTAGAGCTTTTCTCTCAACTCTCATGTTAGTTCCCCCATTAATTCTTGATGTATGTATTTTTTTAATGTACACTGAGAGCATATGCACCAAAGACAAATTCCTTCTGTGTCCAAACTTGGCCAATAAAGAATTCTGTTCTGTTCTGTTCCATTCCATTCCATTCCATTCCATTTAGTTTGGATTCCCCAGTTCAGACACAACAATAGAAGATACCTAAGAACCTTGTGTACCATTTATAAGGTTGTAAAAACAAGAATGCAATTTAGAAACCATTTAATAGGAAACAACATTTTATAATTGAAATGTTGAATAACCGAAGGTAAAATAATCTATAATAACCTGACATATACACTTATCTATAATAAAGGACTATAGTTATTGTTACAGTATTATTTTGCTGTAAACATTTTGAGAAAGATGCTATGCTTTCCTCAGCACTAAAACCACAAGAAATATGGAAGCAATTTCATATTAAAGTATAAAAGGCAATGGGAAGTAAGTTTCCCATTACAGACAGAAGGCATACAGCTGTTCTAAAAAATAAAGAGCTGTTAAATTTCATGAGTAACCTTTTCTTTTGTTACACTCAGATACGGCAGAGTTCTGTCATGACAACTGACTAATATGGAACATTATATGTTCTATATCACAGCTCTATTTTTAAGGGGCGTGCATAAAAATCAAGAATATGGTATTCTCAAAGAATAAAGCTCACAATTGATATATGATATATCAGGTCATTCTTCGTAGTAGAGAAATGTGTTGTAATTAAATTGACTGAAGGATTACACTTGCAAATGCATTACCAGAATATACTTACAGAATCAATTTTCAACTTATCACAGGAAGGTTAAACTTTTGCTTCATAGTGTGATTATGAATAATTTATTCACCTACTTAATCATGGTATAATGCTTATGTTTAAATGGATGATATTCCTCAAATGGACAGTGCAAAATATTATTTATTAAATATTTATAAAACTAATAAAGTAATATAGAATAAGGAAGAAAAAAGAAATAAATAAAAGAGAGGTAAAAATGCAAGAAAGAAAAATGTAATAGAAAAAAGGGAAAAGAAATACAATACTTTCAATATTCTCTACAACAGTTATAACTGCAATTATAAATTCACCTCTTTCTATAAATTACATTGTGATTCTCTTCTTTCTATAATTTAGCTTATCTAATCATCAAACCCATAAATTATAAATTCATCTTTTTCTGATTTATGCAAAATATCCATAAGAAATACACATAAATGTTGTCTTTTCTCTGATCAAACGAATCAATTTGGCCTTTCAAACAAGTCAGTTTGGCCATGTAATAAATTAAGAATTCCCAATATTAAAGTAAACTCTTTAACTAGTAAAGATTTACTAATTACCAAAATAACATTAAAAACCCTATTACCAACATTTATTGCTTAGCTTTTGATCAGAATATTTTCTCTTTTATTTAACAATACAGAACTTTAATACTTGCAAATGCCACATAATATTCAAATTAAAGTCATGCTACATTCTTTTCAACCCTTCGGAGGTCTAAAAGAAGTCTCTAAATGTTCACATTTAATATATCTTTATCCTTAAACATCTTTACTTACAATTGATTTTTAAATAAAATAGTGCAGAACAAATATATAGAAAAAATAAATCTATATCACCTCTGTAATAAATGAATACACCAGAAAACTGCTTGAAAGCTGTTATTAATATTATAAATGGCACATTTAAAACCTACTGATTTGTGTGTGTGTGTTTGTGTGCTTATTTTAAGGAATCAATTTCCTACTTAAATATGACATATTGCCAGGACCTGCATATGAGAATTTTCAAATAAACTCAAATACTAGAAGAAATTAAAACAGCCACCTCGCTTGACAGGGAAATTCAAGAGGTTCTTCATATTAAAGGTAAGGCATTTGAGATACTATACGTACAATGACCGAGGGATTATACATAATTTTTAATTGACTATTTCCCTTTAAATTTAATTTGTCTGAAATATTCAAGGAAGGCATTACCTTTAATTTGTATCATTTGTGTCCTATACACGTGAACATATTTGAATGAAACAAAGCAGTGTTGCATTGACCTTTTAGGGAATGGTTCGCAATCTGATCTCATCAACCTGTTACTATAAATCAGTTTTCAAATATGATCATTTTCAACTATAGTGCTTGTTCAAGATGGGGGCAGTCCCTCTTTATCCAGTACAGCCTCAATTATCTTTAGAGTACTAGATGAAAATGATCATACTCCTAAGATCATCTTTCCAGTTTCTGATATTCTGGAGAACCAACTGCCTTCAACAGTAACAACTCTCCAAGCTGTGGATGATGATATAGCTAATAACGGAATTGTGCAATATAAAATAATTGGTAAGATGAATAATTTAATAATGTATTAATAATTTATTTCAAAAAAGGAAGATTTGAAATTTAGCATTTGCTGACCCTTATTTAACTACTCATGTGGTCATTGTATAGTTTGCATTTTGTACTTTTAACTTGTGTTAATATGATTTATTTATTTCAATACAATATTACTCTTAAAAGCTCTTTAAATTTTACAATACAGGAAGTATATATGTCCTTTGAAAAAGTATAGCTGTCTCATTAAAATTCTCATTAAAAATATTAGCCATTCTTAAATTCACAATGCAAATATAAGTCCTGCATCTGAATACTGAATCAATGGTTAATCTCTAAAATTCTGGGTAAAATACTTTCTAGTGTTTGGGACTTTTGTCTTATAGTATTTATATGTAAATACATAACAGAGTATAGAAAGTTTTTCTTGTTTTTGTTTTGTTTTTAATTGACATATTCATTTTGTATTATTTTGAAGGTGGTAATATGGGAAGATACTTTGATTTGCACAAAACTTCAGGAGACCTTTTCACTACTTGCAGTTTGGACAGAGAGATAGTCAATAACTTTACCTTGGTCATAGAGTGTTTTGATTTAGGCAATCCAGCAAGAAGTTCTGTTATGGAACTACAAGTCATAGTCCTGGATGAAAATGACAACAGCCCTTTATTTACAAGGTCATTATCAAGCAATTATAAGTGAAGATATTGAAGAAAAGTCATCAGTTCTTGAACTGCTTGCTGTAGATGCAGATGAAGATCCAAATGGAAAAATTGTATATACTCTAATGGATGAAACTCTTGGATTGTTTACTATTAACAGAACTATGGGTGTTGTCATTACTCATAAACCAAGGGACTGAGAGAGACAATCTCAATATGGATTTAAAGCTCTAGCGACAGATTCGGATGTCCGGCAACCAAGAAGTGCCAGTGTTACTATAATAGTACAGATTGAAGATGTAAATGACAATCATCCTTTTTTCTTAGAAAATCCTCTTAAAGTTCAAATATCCTCTCAAACACCTATAAATCAGGCAATAGCTACTGTGCAATCCAGATATTTAGATTTAGGACTGAATGGTCACAACATTACTTTTTCATCAACATCATAACTATAATCAGTTTCTGCACTAAGCAGTTGCTAAACAAGGCATATAAGTATGAGTAAGATGTAAGCTGCTTTCCCAGGCTTAATATTTGCAACATATTCAAACATATATATATATACATACACACACACACACACACACACACACAGAGATTGATATAGAGAGAGGGGGGGAGGGAGGGAGGGAGGGAGAGAGAGTAGATATGCATACAATTATTAGAATTCAATGAGTTAATCTGATATTGAAATGGTCTGTTACAAATAAGACCTTGTGAGGGGTTTATTTTATGGAAATTCCCTAAGGGAATACAATTATTAGAATTCAATGAGTTAATCTGATATTGAAATGGTCTGTTACAAATAAGATCTTGTGAGGGGTTTATTTTATGGAAATTCCCTAAGGGAATACAATATTAGAATAAAAACAGTATGCTGCTAACTAGTAATAAATATAAATAAGAGTATATTTGGACAGTTTTGATTAAAGCAAGCTTAGGGAATATTAAGAGTGAAATCACAGAGGATACATGGGAGAATCTCATTTTAGTGGTTGGTGTACAGTACTGCAGTACTGCTACTTCTGCCTGCTAGCTACCTGCAGTTCAGCAGTTCAATCCTGACCAGCTCAAGGTTGACTCATCCTTCCATCTGTCCGAGGTTGATAAAATGAGGTCCCAGATTGTTGGGTGCAATATGCTGACTCTATAAACCACTTAGAGAGGTTTGTAAAGCACTATGAAGTGGAATATAAGTCAAAATGCTATTGCTATTGATCTAGGAAGAGACTGTTGGGAAGGAAGTATTCACTAGATCGGTTTTCTAAATGTACCTGCTCCCAATTGAGCCAGCCAGGTGTTGTGAATTATAATACCATTATTCCTAGCCAGCAATAAGTAAGAGTTTATCTATAGAAAAGGTCTCCAAACTTGGCAACTTTAAGACTTGTGGACTTCAACTTCCAGAATTCTCCAGCCCATAGAATTCTGGGAGTTAGTCCACAAGTCTTAAAGTTGCCAAGTTTGGGGACCCCTGATCTATGTTTTGTTCTGTTTTATTTGTAATATGGAATTCTTATTAAAGTAATAGGGGAGGGAGCACCCTTTGTTTAGAGACTAATTTAGGCATGTTTCTATTAATGTCAGCTAAAGTCAGGCTAATCTGCTGCTTCAACGTGCTTTATACAAAAAGCTTGGTGTCAGAATCCATGCTTAATTCCTTGATGCATCATTGGTCCCTCAACCCCTCATTTTTATATTTGTACCAAATCAACTTAATTTAAATTTTGTTTGTAAGATCCCATAACCCTCAAAGCCTTTGCAGTAGTATAAAAAGTGCAGTTTATGATAGATGTTATTGCTAATGCAGCTTAGGAAAAAAACATCAGTCAAGGTAGTTAATGCAATTGCAAGCAACAATACAAACACAGTCTTTTTCAACTCCCAGAATGCATTTACAAAATGCTTCTGTAAATCATTTGACAAAGGAAAATGTACAGTAACCTGAATAAATCAGACTGATTAATATAATTTCCATATTACAAATTTGTTTCCATAATTGAGTAAAATTCTCCAATCCTTTATCTTGATAACATTTTAATAAATGCCTATTGTGGCAAATGTTTCTAAACCCTAGTTAGAGCTAAATAAAGTTGTTTGGTTAGGATTAGCTCTCTCTTTTTTATTATTTGTCCAATTTAAACCACTAATAGAATGCTTGTTTCTTTCATGCATTTTTTTTTTGTATCAGTTCTCTTCTAAATTAAGGAGAGGGAATGGTGTATTTATTTCTTTTATGGATTTTTGGAGACGATATCTCATTCTTTTGTAAATAAATCAGCACCAGTGGCTTAGGGAGAGTGCCATTATTTGATTTTGTTTACCATATTTCTCAAAGACCACTTCTCAGTTAGTTACCAATTTCTTTTCCCACTTACCTTCTTTCTCTCTACCTTTATAAGTAATGCTACTTCAATAAAACATACTAAAAAATAGAAACCTTTATGTGCCCATTTGATCATTTGCTTCATCAAACTGCAATTCATTCATTGAATTTATATGCCCACCAACCTCACTTCCATGATTCTGGGTGGCTAATATGGTTTTTATTTTACAATTTTACAAGTACCTCAGCTGAGATACAAAAATTGGTAACCAACAACAGTCACTGCATGGGCTCTACCACACATCCAAATCCCCATGTCCAGGGACAAAACTGTCTTTTTGACTTTGGGGCCTTGCCAAAAGCCAGCAAAGTCAGGGCTACTCTAACGTCCTGGAGTATGATGTTCCAAAGGAAAGCTGCATTTTATTGTTTTATCCATTATTTCTTGGACACTTTGAAAAAATACAAAGAGTGAAAAAAAGGCATATAAGTCCAGAAATATTTCACAAGAAGAGTTCTCCACTCCTCTACTCGTTGTAGAATACCTTATGCTACCAGACTTGAAATTCTAGAACTAGAAAACTTTGAATTACGCCGTCTTCGGTCTGATCTAAGTATGGTATATAAAATCATACATTGCAATGTCCTACCTGTCAATGAATACTTCAGCTTCAACCATAACAATACAAGAGCACACAATAGATACAAACTCAAAGTTAACCGCACCAAACTTGATTGCAGGAAATACGACTTCAGCAACAGAGTGGTCAATGTCTGGAATACTCTACCTGACTCTGTAGTTTCTTCCCCCAACCCCAAAAACTTTAACCTTAGACTGTCTACTATTGACCTCACCCCTTTCCTAAGAGGTCTGTAAGGGGCGTGCATAAGCGCACCAACGTGCCTACCGTCCCTGTCCTATTGTTTATTTTTATTTTTTTTATATGTACCCATTTCATGTATTCATAACTATGTATATACTTATATTTATTATCTTGTAAACAATTGACAAATCAAATAAACAAACAAACAAATAAATAAATAAACAAATAAATAAATAAATAAAGTGCCAGCAAAATTATGTGTTTTCCTCTGTCAGACTCAGAATTGTTTTTAGAACTTTCTAAAGTCAAATCTTCATGTGTTAAGAAGGTAGATATATCATGCTTCTGCTTGGGCTTACTATTATTGAACAACTACTAAGTTAATTGCAATATCTCTTTGTATGAGAGATTGTGAAGAAAGTGATTGAGTGACAAGTACAGAGAACCCTGGAAGAAGCAAGTTATTTGTTCTTTTGGCAGTTTGAGATTCAGGAGTCAGTATGAGGCTGAAACTACATTGGTTGACCTCATAATGACTTAATGTGGGCCCTAAATTTTTTTATTTTATTATTTATTTATTTTTTACTTGATTTGATTTGTCTATCGCTTACAAGATAATAGGTATAAGTATAAATACAACTAAGAATACAGGAAATAGGTACAAATAAATGGGGACAATAGGACAGGGATGGGAAGGCACAATGGTGCACTTATGCACGCCCCTTACAGACCTCTTAGGAATGGGGTGAGGTCAATAGGGGATAGTTTAAGATTAAAGGAATGGGGTTAGAGGATGTAACAACAGAATCAGGTAGTGCATTCCAGGCATTGACCACTCTGTTGCTGAAGTTGTACTTTCTGCAATCAAGTTTGGAGTGGTTTACATTGTATCTGATGTGTGCTCTTGTATTGTTGTGGATGAAGCTGAAGTAGTCGTTGACTGGTAGGACATTGTAGCAGATAATTTTGTGTGCTACGCTTAAGTCCAACCGTAGGCGGCGTAGTTCAAAGTTGTCCAAGCCTGAAGTGTCAAGCCTGGTGATGGAGGGAACAGGACCATCCTCATCCTCCTGGATCTCTTGGAAAGGTTTGACCCAATCAACCACAATATTCTTCTGGCCAGACTACAAGTTGGCAATACCATTCTTTGATCATGAGCTACAGTGGTGGAACGGTTAGAATGCAGTACTGCAGCTACTTCTGCTGACTGCTGGCTGCCTGCAATTTGGCAGATTGAATCTCACTAAGCTCAAGGTTGACTCAACCTTCCATCATTCTGAGGTGGGTAAAATGAGGACCCAGATTGTTGGGTGCAATATGCTGACTCTGTAAAACCGCTTAGAGAGGGCTGTAAAAAACATTGTGAAGCAGTATATAAGTGTAAAGGCTATTGCTATTGCTACCATTCCACTTCTCCCTGGGTTGGAAAACCTAATAAGTAATTGTAGAGTTGGGAAGATATCTGGCCCATAGATATGCTTCATGGTGTGGTCATCTCCCCCTCCTCTTTAATTTCTTTATGAGGTCACTCACTACTTAAATCTATTGGTTCAGAGTTTGGGTCACTACTGATTGAATGATAGTTGAACATTTACATACCAGGCCAAATGACTCATACAATAAGAGACATGACCCAGTTTCTGGAGGATGTCACAGTCTGGATAGGAAGAAACCAGCTCAAA